>NW_028227268.1:17925000-18142500 GCF_978045245.1 Mus caroli
CTCTCCCTAGGTGTGGCCAGCCAGCCTTGGGGACACCCTGGCTGATAGTGAGCCATTCCACTCTGCAGCTATGGTTACATGACATTCTCCCTGTCTGTATCACATGGCGTCCAGCCCACTTGGTCCTAATTTGATTATACTGCAAAGGCCTAGCTTATGCCACACCAATGAGCAGAGATGAAAGGTGTCCCCAGCACCCTTCTCAGAGTCTTCGAAGTGGGGGACATTTTTAAAGAACCTTATAAAGTGGCCATCAGGCCACATTTAGATTCTGACTTTGTCTTGCCCCTAATTATTTATGTTTGCCTTGCCAACATCTAATTTGACAGCTTAGTTTTTTTGGTGACTCATTTGTAACTGTGTCTTTCAAAGCATCCAACCGAATTATCATCAAAACCATTTCCCCTTGTTTGTGCACTTCTGATTTATCCATTAACATAACATTTAATTACATTACAAGCAGTAATTACAATGACTGGTGAACTGTCAGAAACACATCAGGAGCCAACACAACTGATTGGCGACTTGCCACGAGTTGGGGGACTGTGCAGGGCTCAGAGAGCTGGCCGCCACTGGCTTGGCCCTCTCTGAGGAATGTTTATTTCAGAGAGGCATAGGGGTGGGGTGGGGAGGAGGCTTGGCATGTATAACCATTAGTGGGGCACGTGGCAATGTCACCTCGGAGTGCACCCCTTCTAGAGCAGTGGTTCTCACCCTTCCTAATGCTGTGACTAATATAGTTCCTCATGCTGGGGTGATCCCCAACCATAATATTATATGTTGCTACTTTGCCACGGTAACTTTGCTACTGTGATGAGCCATAATGTAAATATCTGGTATGAAGGATATCTTATATGGGACCCACGGGTTGAGAACCACGGCTCTAGAATCAAGCACTTACTTACTGTCCGGACAGGCATCCTTCATGGGTGGTTATTCTCCTTACTAAAGCCCTGCTACTCACAGGGAGGGTTTCTTTGTTGTTGTTTTTGTTTTCTTCTTTGTTTTATTTTGTTTTGTTTCAGAAACCAAGATCAGCACATTCTTGGAGCCAACTATTATTAAAAAAGCAAACAGAAGGGCTGGAAAGATGGCTCAGTGGTTAAGAGCACTGAAGGTCCTGAGTTCAATTCCCAGCAACCGCATGGTGGCTCACAACCACCTGTAAGGGGATCCGATGCCCTCTTCTGGTGTGTTTGAAAACAGCAACACTGTACTCCTATACATAAAAGCAATAGATACATCTTTAAAAAGAACAGCCGAGGATGTAGCTCAGTTGGTAGAGAGCCTGCCTAGGGTGTGTGAAAGTCTGGGATCGATCCCCAGGACTGCATAAATACAGATGTGGTTCTGCATGCCTGTAACCCTAGCACGTGGGAGGTAGAGGCAGGAGGATCAGACCCTTCACGTCATAGCAAGCTTGAGGCCCGCTGGGTTACATGAGAGCTTGTCTTAAAACCAATCAACCAATCACAAACTTGGTCACATGTGAAGATACGGACAAACTAGAGGCTTCTGCACAGCTGCTGAGACTGCACAGTGACGTGGCCATGTGGGAAGCAGCGTGACAGCTTTAAGTTAGCCGGGAGAGTTGTTCCCGGAGCTGCGGTCCTCCTGGGGACTAACCCACAAGAACTGAAATCAGACTCCTGGGGGGGGGGGAGGAGAGGGAAGAAGCAGGAGAGAGGGAGGAGGGGGAGGAGGAGAAAGGAGGATGGGCATGGGGAGGGGGGGGGAGGGAATGAGGAGGAGAAGGGGAGGGGGAAGAAGGGGAAGGGAGAGGTGAGATTGATTTTCCACTCAGGATGATAAAACATTCTGGAAACAGTGTTGTGGGTGTATTTTATTGACATGTAATAATTAACCATATTTGTAAGCTGTGATATTAACACCTGTGCATTTTAAAATTTCACTCATGAGGACGTGAGTTTTGTTTTGTTTTGTTTTGATGTCCATGTGCACTTTTTATCATAATGAGAACGAAAAGCAAGAGACCAGGATGTCATCCCAGTCCGCTGCAGTAGCACTGTCCTCAGAATGGGTTTCATTTTGGTCATCAGGACTCTGTTGGCCAGGGGCACTCCAGTGAGGTTGAGAATATGTGAACACACCTTATTGCCGACTCCATCCCCCTCCACATTGGATCCTCAGGCTAGGGGAGCCCTGGCTCACAGAACTCTCTGAACCCTTCCCTCCACGCACCTGGGTGTCTAGTTCACTGGAGTTTTGGGAGACCTGTTCAGTCCATGCTGCCCCAGACCCCCCAGCCCACCAGCCCTAGGACTGCCTCCTGTGGGCACTTGGTGCCTAGGTTAGTGTATTCACCGGAGCAGCTGGGGCTCTTCAGACTTCCACTACTCTCCACGTTATAACTGCACAGTCCTATGCCAGCAGTGTCACCTAGGTCCACTGCAACCCTCTGCTAAGATCTGGGCTCTCAGGGGCTCCCCAGGTAGCTTGGGACAAAGCGTCAGTATCTGTTGGGACCTAGGTCTTAGGTGGCATCTGAGATATTCATCTTCATCCAATCAAGGTATTGAGGACTGCAGGTAAGGACAGTGGGGAAAGGACCGGGTCTCTTAGACCCTCTCCTGGCCTGGCTCAATGGCCCACACCTTTCCAGCTGGAATAGATCTGGGCCTAGACACTAGTCTCTTCCCCACCACCCTAGGAGTGAAGGCCAAAGAAGGAACACCCATGCTCTGTACCCTAGCTGGAGGGTATCTGTGGTATTCCTCGGCATCCCTGGGTCTCTGAAAGGCCCTGCTCCTGCCCCGTGTCTTTGTCCAATGGGCAATGAGGCTGGGTGTTAGGGGTTCTGTCCGGGACCCCATAGAGACACAGTAGGAGTGGCTTGCAGTCTAGAACTCATGACTTCCCATGGTTCAGGTCTTCCTCCATTCTGAGCTACAGGATTTTCAGGGTTGGTGTGTTAGCAGGAGAGTGGGAAGCCATGCTGAAATGTGAATGTGAAATAGGCTGGGACACTGGGAGGTGGGCAGTCTGAGGCCTCTGTTCTGCAGGCTGTTCAGTCAGCTCATCTCTAAACACTGCTTGTCTACTGACTGGGAAGCTGGACAATGTCCCCAGAAGGAGGAGAGAGAGGGCCACCTTGCAGTGGGCTCCTGGGGCACTTGGTGGAACACTGGAGCATGTGAGGCTGCTTGGGTTCTCTTTCAGCCACGCCTCTGCCGTGTGTCCTCAGGAAGACCTCTTCTCCTCTCTGGGCTCCACCTTCCTCATACGTTAAATGGGAGAGCAGCATCACTGGGTTCACAGGGTTGAACGCAGAGCAGTTTGACCCCTACGTAAGGCCTGGTGCCCAGGGACGGGAAGGACTGGCTCAGGACAGCCGCAGAGGCTACCTGGCCACGTTAGACCCAGTGTGGTCTAACTCAGCAGGTGAGTTTAAAGTCATCAGAGGAGCTGGGTGGGATGAATCGGAGGCCTTGGAATTCTTTGCAGGGTCCTGAGTGGATCTGGGTGGGGACCACAGGGTGACGGTGGCTTCTGGTGACCTGGATGTACAGTTTGAAATGAAGCATCATTTTGAGGAAGGGGGATGAGGGGAGGGCTAGGGAAGTTCCCTTCCCTAGACACTGAGGACAAAGCTCCAAGTACTTCTCCACAGCTGGCCGGGCAGCTGGACACTGGGTGAGCCGCCCGGACACAGCTGAGATCAGCCCGAGTCCCTGTGCCAGCCTCATCTCCCCTTTTGCTCCAGTGCCCTCGTTCTGTGGGTCTTGGCCTTCCAAGCCAAGGCTGGAGGACTCTAGGAAGGGAAGACTGCCAGATGTGGAGCCAGCCTTCTGTCTTCAGCCTCGGTTCCCTCGACCCCCAAGTGGTCTGGTCCTCCAACTGAGTGAAGGGTTAGATGCTAGAATAGGTTTGGTGGATGGTAAAGCAGCCAATGGGGGTCCCTGTTAAGGTATGTGTAACTCTCTAGAGCCTCCCTCCCTCCCTCCCTCCCTCCCTCCCTCCCTCCCTCCCTCCCACAGGAGATATCTTTCCCTGCTCTGTTTCTGTCTTAGCAAACACCCCATCAGCACAGAGGCTTGGTAGGAAACCAGAACCCTGGGACAGGTTGAAAGGCAGAATGGAAAACCACCTCAGTATAGCTATTTGACACTTGGTCAATGTAGGTCCCTGCAGTCACCTGGGGAGAGGGGGGCTTTCCCTCTCTCTCCCTAGCCCACCCACAAACTCCTAAGTTGATGTAGAAGCCACCAGTTCACTTCTCTCCCGGTGTTCTCTGGGCCTCCCCACCCCCGCCTCTACTTAAGGGCGCACTCCTGCTTGAGAACTGGCAGGGATGTATCCATACTCTATGTATCCTTCAAGAACACCTTCCATCATCTCTGCTAGCTCAGCGGGAGCTGTGGAGCTCTCCCGCCACAGCCGAATCAGTCTTCTCGTGGCATCTCCTGCCACACACCCTTGTGTGCACCTGTGTGCACATTCATATGCATGCACGAGGATGAGGCCGTCCTCCCTGGTTGGAGCCCTAGAGGCATGGCCCAGGAGGTACTGGGACCCTCACAGGAGTCCCACCCATCACCCCTGTGCTTCCTTTGGGAGGCTTGCAGTGTGTTGTGTCTGATGACTCTGTGGCCCCCTGGATGTGGCAAATGCAGGGACAGCTGGAATCAGCGAGTGAGGGATGGTACGAGTTGGTAGACCACTATCCCAACTCTGTTACCTCATCCTGTGTCCTGGGCTCCTCGGCAGGCCAGAGTCCCAGCTGCCTGCCATGGTGCTTGTATGTCATCTGCCTTTCTCTTTCTCTCCTTCCTTGGCCTTGCCCACTCCAGTGCTGCCTTGAGAGTGCCCCGGTCACCAAGTCTCCATGTGTGCATCTGGGAAGACTCCAGCACCATAGGCTGCTCAGCCTCCCTAACTGCTGCCTAGTTCTCCCCCACAGAACTGGGTCCCACTTCAGCCTGGTCTCATGGTTGTCCCCTGTCCATGCTAACCCTCCCTGCGTGGTAACCTGCGCGGAAGCCCACGGCTCTTCTCTCCAGGTCTCACCGCCTTGCCAAGAGCTGTTACTTGACAAGCATCCATACCTTCACGTCTGGAGTTCATGTCTCTGGCCCTCAGGCTCAACTTGAATTGTATGAGATGTATCAGGCTTCCTGCCATACAGGAATTCTTGCCCCTACTGGCTACTTCTCAGAGGCCACCCTCTGGCTCGCTCCCAGCCCCAGCAGAGTGGACATCTTCACAAAGGTAGTTGAAAAGATAAATATTATTTATATCACCCCCACCTCAGTCCTGCTGCGGCTCCTCAGCTCTCCTACCCACTGAGGACTGGGCCATTCCAAGCCTGGGAGCAAGGGCTTTGTTAGTTAGTTGTCCCAGGAGCCACCTGTCACTGGTCAGGGAACTCGAATAGAGACCCTTTCATCTTTGTCCCAGCTTGTGACTGTGTTCAAGAGGCCAACCACTGAAGCCAGTGGCCTGGGTACCCAGGGGCCACTCCTTCCTCATACGCTGAGCCCACTCTGGTTCTCCCTTACCGGCAACTCAAGTCCCCTTCCCGACCCCCATCTTCTCACAGGTTAGAAGATATCCAGAGGTGGGAGGATTTGGGGGCGAGGGGACCGTTGCTGTCAGTGGATAAGTGACAGAAAGCTGGCTTGGCCTGCAGAAGAGTAAATGTCTAAAAGTGCAAGGCAGCAAAGCAGCAAGGCAGGGCTTTCCAGTGGCAGTGCCACAGTGCTGATGAAATCCTGGTGGCTCAGGAGTGACTTGTAGGGAGGTGGAGGGCCATCTGATGATGTTCCCAGATTTCTAACGCTATCTCCAGGTCTCCTGACTGGACCATGTGGCGTTGGTCCTCGGTAGCATCCCAAGGCATCGCTAACACTCAAAGGCTTTACAGTCTCAGAAGGGAGTTTCTCATGATGCCCCAGGGTAACAGTTGGCTTCCCCAACAGCTTCTGAAGATGACAGATCTTCAGTAAGCTGCTCTGGGAGAAGACAGCGCTCAACAGGCCCATCAAACTGCAGGTGCAGGGTTTCCAGCCACCAATGCCCATTTCAACTTCCCAGGGAGAATGGGCAACAGGGAGCTAGATGCCAAGGGCCCACCCCAGGGCTTTGTCCTTGGCTGGGCAAGCTTACAGGTCTGCATCCCAGGGGCAGGGATGGGAAGGTTGCCTGCCTCTGCAGACAGGCTCGCTAGTGAGCTTGCATCATTTCCCCAGCCTCTGGTCTTGGGGGCTGCTCTGTGGCCTGAGGTTCACACTGCTGTGGACTGCTTGATGCTGTGGAAGCTGACTCTGGTGGGGGAGGTGGGGATGGACATGGCGCGGGCCACTCGGGCTCTGATGGAGTGCTTGTCCTGCCACCGCCGCCACCTCTTCCGGATGGCAGAGCGGACCTGTGGGCACAAGGTAATGAATGCATCAGAGCTCAGGTTCAGGACACCCCTCTCATCCCCGCATCCTCTAGGTTGCTACAGGCGCCTACCGGGTGTGGTGACAGGCTCTATAGTAGGTGGTGACATTCACATAATTACTTCTATTGGTTTGCTGTTTGTCGAGTCAGTTTTCCCAAATGAGGAAGGCATACCTTTTTCCCCCCCAGTCTAATTTTGCCTTTGCCATACAGAGTCCCTACTCCTGTCTGACTCTCCCTGAGGCAGAGACCTTATCTTCTAGCCACTCCCATGCCATGCTTAAAGAGTGGGAACTGTCCTCACAGGTACAGAGCAGCAAGAACAGGGACTTTCTCAAAGTTCCCTGAGGCATATAATGGGAACCTGGGAAGAGGGAGGAAAGCCAGCCCACGGCAGAAGAGATATGATGGAGACAGTCCTCAGTCTCGGTATTTTGAGCCCAGCCCTGGCCTTAGGTCCTTACCTCACTGTTCAGAAAACAATAGAACACAGACACGAAGAAGCCCTGAAAGGAAGAAAGAAGTCAGAGGTAAGCGGGGTCCAACCAGCCCAGATTGCCCAGCCCTGCCTCCCCCAGTCCCCCAGGCCTCTGCCAGAACAATCCCCACCCATGAGTGCAAATCTGGCCCCCAGGCTGGAGAAGCAAGGCTCTGGAAGGATGGAGGTACCTGAAAGGACTCCAGGAAAGAGTTGAAGTAGATGAAGACAACCCTGGAGACCTCGTCCTCTCCAGGGTTGACGAAGAACAACATGTAGGTGATGCCCAGGAGGGGCAGGAGCACCAGAGTGGCCTTTACAGCCTTCCTAGGGTGGAACAGAGGCTGGAGTCACAGGCTACCTAGGAGGGGTGGGGTTGCTAGCTTGAGGGGAGAGTGATGGGTTTGGGAGACCGTCTTAGGCACGTCTGGGCAAGGTGGAGCTGCAGTTTCTGGGTTGACTGGCTGGCTTGGAAGAGATCTGGTTCAAAGGAGCCACTGGAATCTCTGAAGCATCCCCGGGGAGCCAGGTACCTGTACTGAATAGTCTCAGATGTGGTGGATGCTCGGAGTTTGGTCATGAGGATGCGGACAATGTTGAAGAGAAAGATAAAGTTGATCTGCAATTGGAGCACACCAGAAGGAGTGAGGATGGGTGGCAGGGGTGGGTAGCAGGGACAAATGCAGGAAATGGAGGTGGGTGGGGTGGATGGGACCAGCTCTCCTCGGCTCTCTCAGCTCTGCTCTTGGTATTTCTGCTGCACTTGCTCATACAAATACACACACACACACACACACACACACACACACACACACACACACACAGAGAGAGAGAGAGAGAGAGAGAGAGAGAGAGAGAGAGAGAGTGAGAGATGCACATACTCCCTCTTCCTCCCTCCTTCTCTCAATACTGTCCATGGTAGACAGACTGTCCCACCCCATGGTGGCCTGCCTCCGGCTACCTCCTGAGGCTCTTACCAGCAGGACCAGGATCATGGGGCCCTGGTAGATGTAGTCAGTATATACTCCAGGACGTTTGCCAAACCAGCACCTAGAAGACCACAGAGGGAAAGGAAAGAGGAATCAATCCTTTCAGTGGTGTAGTGCTTGAACATAGGGCAGGGTCATTGCCAGTGGTCAGGAAAGGGCACCTCAATTTCCAAGAAAGCCAGTCCAACTGACTCTCCTTCAGTGCCTCAGTGAAACCCGTCTGCAAAGTGGGTGGTACCCTCTGATGTAGGATGCGAAGCTGGAGCAAACTCCGTGGAGGGAGGGCCCATGAAGGCCCCTGATTGTGACAGCCACCATCCTCATCTACGCAGTTGTGGCTGCTTGTAAGGTCCCCTCAAGATGGGACCGATTGTTGACATTCCTCCCACAGAAAGGGGAAGTAGAGTGGGAGGGTTAATGGGCCCTTGCCTGAGATTCCAGCCATGTCTGCCTACACCTCTAGGTGCCCACTGCACATAGCCTCATGGTCTTAGGAGATGCTCTAGTTTGTAGAGTTAACTGGAGGTTAACTCTATGGAAGTTAACTGCATTCATATCATAGGGAAGTCTTTATCCATGCTGTGGGGAGACTTTCTAGTGGTGTGGCTACTTTGAGGTCACCTATGCGCCTGTAAATAGCCCCTTACCTTGGCCCTGTAAGCATTCCCAGTAAATTAATTGTTTCCTCAGCTGGACTTTGATGAATTGCACCTGAGTTTGTGGTTAGGTCCCTGGCAGGCAGGGGTAGCTTGCTTGTCTGTGTTTCCCAGGGGAAGAATTCTCCAAACAGCAATCCAGAAACAGCCTGAAGCCTGACACTGCACTGGGTTCTCTGGTGTCCACCGAGGGACTCTGGCAGTGGCCATGGCTGAGCGATGCTCACTGCCCTGTCACACAGCAGTTTCTGCGAGACTCTGTGGGAGTGCAGCCCATGCAGGGAAAGTTTTCGCAGCTAGCACCTATTGCAAGATGTCAGCCTGCTCTGCATCCTCCTGAACTGCCCTTTATTCGGCAAGCTCCTGGGAGTAGGCAGGGACAGGGCGAATCGGAAGTTCCATGTCCTTATGGGCATATGGAATTGCAATGGATGCTGTAAACCAGAATGTGAAGTTAGCATATGTGATCTCCTGGCTGAAACGTCAAGGTTTTTTTGTTTGTTTTTATTTTCTTAACACCACTCAGGTCATACGCCACTGTTTGTGCCCTTCAGACTGGGACCCCTGGACTTCGCTGCTCTTCTCCCCCCACTTCTGCTGCAGTGCCAGCATTTGTCCACCAGATGGGGCTTCTGAGCTGCTCACACCTAACTTTACAGCATCCTTCCTGCTCCAGGGTGGGAGCAGGCTCCTTTCTGGGTTTTCCTTCGCTGCCTGTCTCTTGCCTTCTTCCGCCTCTCCCTCCTTCCCAGTCTCTTCTACCCAAATTTTCATGTCCTACAAAGCACAGGCATCCCCATCCAGGCATTCCCAAGAAGATACCACCCCCATCCCGCGCCCGCACCCCTCCCCGGGATACCGCACCCACGTCAGTGAACTGGCTCCCTGCAGCCTGCCGCCTACCCTGCTTTGGCACAAACACCCCAGCCTGAGGCATAAGGAACAACCTTCACAAATATGGATGATTCTCCCCCAGGCTTCTTGTGCAGCCCAGTGAGGGGAAGGGAGCGTCTGTCAGTGTGAACCCCCAGTCAGCTAGCTGGGAGCTGGGGATGCTTAAGTGTGACCCAGTTCCTCCCACCTTCTCAGTCTTTCTGTGAAGTTCTCAATCTTGGCTTTACACAGTAACCACCCTGTTACCCAGGCCACACCTCAGGCTGGTAGCATGGAGCCCTGAGGTATGGAACTTTCTAGATCTTCCCATATGATCCTTGTGAGTGGTAGCCAGGAAGTCCCCCATGTGCAAGGCTTCAGGTTGTGCTGGAAAAGGCTTTGAAACCACTTGAGCCAGTTTAAAAAAAAAAAAAAAGTAGAATCTTATTGTAAAGCACACCTTGATGTTAATAAACATTTATGCAGCACTTACTGGGTGGCAGGTGCTATTCTTCGTGCTTAGTAGGCACTGATGTCCTTCATCCCCACTACAGCCTTGAGGTGGCAAATAAAATGAAGATGCCCATTTCATGGATGAGGAAACTGAGGCCTGCTGTGACAATGAGCTCCAAGGTCACACATAGCTACTTGGTGATGGCAACAATTCAGAACCTGGGCAGTGTGACTTTGGGTATTGCTCTCCTTAAAACTCCAGACAGATAACAGACTAGGTCCTTGGCTGTCTAGTGCCACCTCCCCGGCAGAGCACTGGAAAGGATCCTAGAATTGAGGCCGGTGCTCTCTGCCTTTGTTGACGAAGAAGCCACTGTCTTTACAGGAGAGACAATGGCCGAAGTTCCCTAAGGCGTGTACGTGTACGTAGAGCTAGGCTCTGACCTCACAGAGTGACTTACTTTTCATTGTCGTAGTAAAGTTTCCCAATGGCCCAAGCCACAATGATGGGGAAAGGCACACCTGAGGGAGAGAGCGACTGTCACTGGAGGACCCCAGGGCAGTCAGGGTCCGACCATAGAGCAAGGATTCATGGGAGTTGAGCTCTGATGCTTCATGGCAACCCCACTACTCTCATCCATAAGAAGGGTGCACACCCCACCCTCCTGACCCGGCTGGTCCACATCCTCAGTGAGGAGAGGCGGGGCAGGGCCGGCCCAGCTCACCCCAGCCGATGCAGACGAACATCCACTTGCGCAGACGGTCGGTGGAGTACGTGAGTACGATGGCTGTGTGCAGGTAGCAGCCCTCACCGAACATCCAGAAGAAGTTGGTTACATGGAAGTAGTTGTAGGCGGCTGTCACCAGCCTGCACCAGGCCTGCCCCAACCAGAGATGCCATGAGTGTGGGGGTGTCCAGAGACCCTTAGTGTCCAACCTCAGGCAACTTGGGGGTCCTGTTCCTGTTCTGTGGATACCCAGGCCCGACCCTTCTACACGGTAGCCCTAATCTAGCTCTTCTGACCCGGGCTCGGCCTTTTCTGCTTCCCTAGCTGGGACGTACCACGTTGCTCTGGTGGACCTCGGGGCTCACGGTGAGCTGGACCACAAACCACGTGGCGTTGCGCAGGATGAAAGCCGAGATGAGGTTCCAGTGAATGATGTTCCTCAGGCACCGGATGCTCCTGGGGCAGCGGGAGAGGGCAGGTGGCCATAGCAACGGGAGGAGAGAGAGCACGAGGGCGGGGTGTGAGTACTGAGCATCGCTCCAGCCCAGGTGCAAGAATGGAGGGATTGAAGCTTGAGTGAGTGGGGCCAACGGGTTAGCCTGAACTCCACGGGTCCCTTCCTATCAGGGACCACCAAGACATCCGCTCCTGGAAGAGGCCGGTGTGGTCAGGGACTCCCCCTCATTTCCCACACCCCAGGATTGAGTGCTTACAAACAGGAGAAACCTCCAACAGTCAACCCTGTCTTGACTTTCAGTTCCCAGTGCTACCCACTCAAAGCTTTTACCTATCACTCGGACCTATCACATTTGATCTTGTGACAGGGATGTCCCTCAACGAAACCCTCACCTCCAGGGATCCCTCTGCCTTATGATCGCAATATGGATACAGACCGGCTTTAGGCATTGGTAACACAGGTGAGTCTGGGCTTTGTTTCTCCCTACCCTACGTCCCCCAGAGGTTGCTAGGACAAAGGACAGGCATGACTCTGCCAAGGTCCTAAGAGACCTGAGCTTCACATAGTGATACTCTTTTATTCAAATGAGAGACCGGTTAACCCCTGGTCAGCGCCTCCACCCCATAGCTATGCCTGGGTCTTACCCACCTCCCCGTGTACACTCAAGGGTCCAGGGATGGCAGTGCCCGTGTCTTCTCACCTGAGCCGCAGAAAGAGGACAAAGGCCACCAGGAGGGCCACCAGGGAGATGCAGTGGCCCAGGTAGTTGATGATGACGGCAATGTGGTAGTGCACTTTGCTCTTCTTCTGAAGCAGGAGAGAGGGCAGAGGTGAGCCTCCTGCACAGCCGTGCCTCTGTACCCATTGAACTAAAGAGCTCTGAGAGGACAGCACCAGGGAGGGGGGCTGGGGGAGAGTGGGCAACAGTAACAGAGTTTGCCCCGCTCCAGAGTGGCCCTGTGAGCCGCACACTACCTTGGAGTAACAGCATCCTCTTGGGCCAGTCTCTGAATCCGGTCTGTCATGTGTTACAGACAGATACGAACTGAAGCTGTATCTATATCAACACAGTGCTCCTGTGTCACATTAACACTGTACACACCCACACGTCTACTCTAGTGCCCACAGATACCCGTGTCTCGTTCTGTCCTGACACCACGGGCTCCGGTGGGTGCAGAGACCCCAGCCTTCCAGGATTGCATTTCTCACTCCTGAAGGTTCCCATCTTCCTGGTCACACCTGAGTCCGGCTGAGTGAGAACCTGGGTTTGGATTCCTGACATCCTCGTGAACTCTGGGTGTGGCTGAGGGGGATCTGTAGGTGGATCCCTGGATCCCTGGCCTGTCATCCCAGCCACAGTGTCAGCTTTAGGGATTAGGGAAGAGATCCCGGTCTTAACAAACGAGGCGGAAAACCATTAAAGAAAACACCCTACATCCACCTCTGACCTCCACAGGCATACACAGATGTGTGTTGTCCACGTGCACATATGAACACATGTATGTACCATGCGCACACCCCTGAAAGAAGAAACCACCAATCCCTCATTCTCCAAACCTTCCCCTCATCCCAGGCCCAGGGGCTGCCCCAAGTGAACAGTGCCCCTCCATTTCTTCCCTCCGCCCTGCCTTCTCCGTATGCTAACTAACCCTCCTCTTTCTGAATTGAACTCAGGGTCTTGAACAGGCTAGGCAAGGGCTCTGCCTACTGTGAACTCCATCCTCAGCCATTCCTAATGAAAAGCATTTTAATTACATTTATTTATTCAATGTGTATATATGTAGGAGCATGCGTATAGCCATGTGTGTCAAGGCACATGCATGAAGGTTAGGGACAACTCGCACAAGCCAGGTCTCTCCGAACACCAGGCGATCCTTGGGATTAAACTCAGTTTGTTGCACTCGGGAGCAAGCATCTTTACCCACGGAGCCATCTCTCTGGCCCTTGACTTTCTTAATTATTCATCAATGATGAATATGTGACGGGAGCTACTGGCACGAGTGTAAAAGCCTTCCCACTTAAGAGTTTTCGTCATCTTAAAGCTTCAAAGCGGCCCTGTGGGAAAAGCTGGGAAAGCATTTGTAACTTCCTTTGCAGAAAAAGAAGCCCAGAGGTTGACTTTCTCAGGATTGCTAAGTTCAGCACCTCTTACCTTCACATGAAGCTTGGCAAGGTATATTGATGCTACAAATGGGTCCTTACTCCATAGGGGACCAGCCAGGACCCCAGTGCTCAGATCTTAGCAGATTCCCAGTACAGGACTCTCATTCACCCTTTCCTGGACCCCAGAAGGCAGGACATCACACTAGCAGCTCATGCTGCTGGAGCCCTGGGACCCCAGGATGGTGAATGGAGACAGGTCAGGGAGGCAAGGGGCGGGGGCATCCATTCTGACCTGCAAACACTGAGGGGCTCTAAGGGCCTACAGCAGATGCCAGGATCCTACCAGAGGCTCCAGACAGACATGCTCAGCGCAAAGCCTGTCTGGAATCAACACTTGATTTCTTTTTATTAAATTTTCCACTCTTCCATGCTGAGAAGCCCCTGGGTAATAACGGCATCTGTGGAACTGAGCGGCTGCCGTGCCCCTGCTTTCTCTTCGGGTCTAGGAGGGGATCGGGGGGGGGGGAGCTCTTCTGCCCCATCCTCTACCCTGACTCCTCTGTTTGTCAGAGTGAAGCTGCATAGTTTTGAGAAGACCTACTATGTGCTGGGTCCTACACCATCGTCCTCAGTGAAGTCCCTGAGGCTGGTCCCCACAGCCTTGTTTTCTAGTTGGGAAGGCTCCACAATTGATCCAAGCTGTATGGTCAGCAATCAGAACCTGGGCCAGCCTGGCTTTTAGGATTCTCTTTTCCTTCCAACCATAGGGTATTTTGAGGGTGACAAGCAAGGATTGGGGGATAGGCACTCTGGGGTGGGGGTGTCTCTTCTCTGCTGTGTCCAAGATCTTGGTGGAGGGGCTTCTGCATCGAGACTGTGGCTCGCTAGTATTTTTCTTTACAAAGGCTGGAATGGAAAAACAAAGCCTAAAACCACAGGGGCAGAGAGATACAGCTGGGTCAAACTCTGGGTTCCGCTTGACCCATGGGCCTGATGCAATCCGAGGACCAGAGCACCAGGATGGCAGTGTCACAGAGAGTGCCAGAGATACCCCAAGACACTGTAGCTGCTGCCGATACGAATGCATTCCTGAAGTTTAAAGCCTGGAGACGTGGTGCCCGGTACAGAGCTGTTGGATGTGAGGCCTCTCAGCCAAGTGGGGGCCTCACTGCAGGACCTGGTTCCTTTTAAAGGGATTTGTGGCCTATTTGCTTGCTCTCGCCCTTGCTTTGCCCTCTGTCATGAGATGACACAGCAGCAAGGCCTTTGCAAGATTCTACCCCTTCAACCTTGGGTGTCTCAGCTTTCAGTACCAAAAGACAAACGTTTCTACTCCTTATAAATGACCTAGAAGCTGGGGGTGTGTGGCTCCGATGATAAAAATGCTTGCCTACCTCGCGTGAAGCCTTGGGTTCGATTCTTAGCAATCCAAAACATGGGAGGCACTGCCACGTGTCTGTGAGCCCAGATCTCAGGAGGCAGAGGTAGAAGGATTGGGAGGTCAAGTTTTAAAAAACATTTAGATTTATTTGTTTTATCTTTACGTGCATGCGTGTTTTGCTTGCATGTAGGCATGTGCACCAAGAATGTGCCTGGTGCCTGCAGAGGTCAGAGGAAGGCATTGACTCTCCTGGAACTGCAGTTACAGATGGTTGTGACTCACCATGTGAGTGCTTAGAATGAAACCCGGGTGTGAGCACAGAGCACATGCTTTTGACTGCTGAGCCATCTCTCCAGCCCCTCATATAGATCTGAAGTTTGTGGTCAGCTTGGACCACATGTGACCTTGTCTCAAAAATTAAAAGACTCAACTTCAAGAGTATCCTGTTACTGTAACAAAACCAGATCAAAACAGCTGCCAGTGTGCTGGGACATGAATGATCCAGCGACACCAAGCAGAAGAGCAGGTAATACTGAGAAAGCTCCATGAACAGCCAGAGCTCTGGCCAAGCACCGCCTGGAAAGATATCTAGTAACACCCTGAGAGGTAGCCAACAGCACCCCCAAGGAAGAGCTAGTAACACCCCAAGATGCTGTCAATGACACTTGGAGAGACCAGCCATCGACCTCTCCAGTCTCCCTGATGTCAGTGACACCTTCACACGTCCTGACTTCCTGGGGACACGTCACTAAGATCCGCAGAAACCACTGGATGCCCAAAGCACAGGGAGACAAAACCAACCCCGTGAAGCTTGATTGGCGCTCTCCTTGCCCAGTCTGGAGATCTGAGCTCTACAGGCTCCATGAGGAGGGTGGCATTGAGTGAGACATTGGAGGGGAACCACTCTGCTGTGGCCCTCAAGACCAGACTCTAACAAGCAGTTTCTGCTGAACGGATTCTGACCAGATTGGAAGATATCATCTTGCCCCAAAGGCCGGTGCCATCAGACCTATTTGGATGCCCTGCCAGGATAGAAGCAATGAGCTCCTTCCAGTGCCTGCCTGTCTCACTCCTCATTCCTGATCATCAGACTCGTGCCTTTTCCTGCCCATCTGAGCTGCAGTTTTTGCTCCTCTGTGGGTGGTCTGTACCTCCAGATCATAAACCGTGGCCCTTAATTTAAGAGCATCAGATCCCAGGAGCTTGCAGACATCTCAAGGAAGACAGAGTCTTGAGACCCAGCCCAGTCACATCGAATTAGCAATCTTATCTTTAGCAAGGAGCCAAGAAATCGTGGGACTTCTCAACACTGTTAGCATCCCATTCCAACCACTGCCCCACCTCAAGCCCTGGCTGTTCAGGAGGCTGGGTGTGAATGAGTGTTCTGGGTGAGATTAAGCAGGTCTGGAAATCTCAGGATGGGATGGAGGGTCTCCCAAGTTCCTTTCTAACTCAGACCTTCCAGAGGATGGAATTTCCAGGATCTCCTGGGCCAGTCTGTCTTCCTCACTCCTAAGGCCCAGGGACCTGGCAGCCTGGGGTGGTTTGGTTTCTAACCCTCTGCTTTTTGCTCATTTGTTCTGCCATGCTCCCGTTCCCACCCTCCTCAGATGGGGTAAGGAGGACTGAGCATAGAGAAGAGGTGATAAAGGAAGGCAGATATTCACACACCTGCCTAGCATCGTTTATAGAAGATTCTTTTTGATGATGCTGTATGTAAAAGCCAAACACAGAATGAAGACCGGCCCGCTAAGTTATGGCACATCTGGACTGTGGTTAGTATGCAAATCTAACGAGAGTGAAGATGCTTGCTCTAAACTGACACGGAACAATCTCTAGGATCGATGGCCACATGAATAAGCAGGCATCCAGTAGTTTGTATGACAGGTGATGTCTGGGTAAGACCAAGAACACCATGCAGAGACACATTGACTTGAACACACAGAACACGTGAGCTACCGGCTAGGGATGGCAACGGGCGGGGCGCTTCTCGGTGTATTCCCATTTGGACCTTTTAAATCTTGCATTCTGGATAAGCAACAGCTGCTCAAAACCACTGAAGTTTTGCAAAGCACCTCTGGGGCTTTTTAAAACTGCATCAGTGCCCTACTTCCAGCCTTGGTTCTGACACAGGCCCTCACGGCCGGACTTTGATGTCACTCTTAGGTGTCTTTGGATCCAGCTACTGTTGGGCTCGGCTGTACCCCAGCCCTGTCCCACACCCAGTGCAAGCAGCCAAAGACAAGTATGAGAGGAAGGGAGAGAGGGAAGGTGGGAGGGAGAGAAAGGGAGGAAGGAAGAGGGCCAGAACTGAATTTACCACACTATGCATATTCAGAGGCTCCCACCAGCTTCCATAGGCTGGAGTTGCAACACCAGCTTCTGGAAAGTTCCCCAGGCCCCTGCTGTTCATGTGGCACCCCTCTCCCCCAGCCCCTGGTCTACTTCTCAGGATGGTGGCCTATCCTCACCTCTTCGTTGAGAATCTCCTGGCACTCAGAATAATTCACACGGGCTGCCCAGCTGCCATTGGCCAGGCACTCCCGGTAGCCATTGTCTGGGAAAAGAAGAAAAGCCATGTCAGAAGACATCTGTCTGCTCGCACATCTGTCTGCTCGCACATCTGAGCTAGCACAGGGCCTGCTGGCCGGGAACCCTGGGATTAAACTGGGGAGGGGTGGCTTCCTGATTACCCCATGCCCTAGCGCTTTCTACCTTTTGTACCACAGAGGTTTACATCTGTATCCTACAAGCTGACCACAGGGCCTCCTTGGCTCTGTCAGCCCAAACTGGCTTCATCATGCTCTCCCCTTACCCTGAGGGCTGCCTCCCTAAACTCTCTCCAGTGGCAAATTTCCTAGGTGCTATTCTTCCGAGATGTTCTTGTTTGGGGTCCTTCATGATGACAGAGAATGGCACAGGCTGTGACTTAGGATACACTGGGCAGCTGTATCCTTACGCTTTAAGACAGAGGCAGGTGGATCTCTGTGAGTTCCAGATCGGCCAGAGCTACACAGTGAGACTGTCTTTAAAAAAGATACATGCCTGGGCAGGATCTGGTGGCTGAACATGTGGCGACTGCTCACTCGGGCGGTTTAAATGACGGGACTCCTTGTGTTTGTTTCTCTGTGAGGAATTCTCATACTGGAGCGTTTCCTAAGGGGCCAGACTTACAGAGGTCCCAACAGTACCATTTCTCCACAGCATGCCATATGTCAGAGGCCTCACAGGGGAGGCCTTTTAGGCAGAAAAGGGCAGATGTCAGGGGTATGCTGGGGATGGCACCGAGTGGGTCTCATATGTCAGGTAGCTCACTATTAGGCCTGCTGCTGCTGCTGCTTTTGATCTGGGATGTGACATTAGAAAAGAGGCCAGAGAGTGGCTACAGGGGGAGGGGGACCCTGTGACTGTCAGACTGGACTGCAGTTAGACTCTCTCACCTCCTAAAGAGGTTTGGAGGGGCCTTAGGGCTGCCTTACTTACCTTTAGGGCCTTGGGAGGGGCAGGGTTGCCTAAGGGGCCTCTTTTACCCATTTTCTGCACAGCCTTTGGGTAGCAGAGCCAGGAAATCTATCAGGGAGGGAGACCAGGAGTCTCCAGAGCCCTCTCTGGCATCCGTATTGTTAACCACACTTCCTTGTATTCCTGGCTCTTACTCCAGCCCTGGGTCATCTCCACTGTAGTCTTTCTTCCTACAGTTTGCTCTGTGGCTCCAACTGACCCACAGGTTAGAAGAGGGCAGGGGAAGCTGCTAGAGTCTCAGACCCTGGGCTTGGAGCCCAACAGGGGCCAAAGGCATAGCTCAGCTGTGGCTGAGCAGTTAGCGTGCCTCTCATCCCCTCCATTCATTTCTAAAAATGGAGATGTTCCAGTTGATGCCTAAGGACCATCCTCAGCCTGGGCCCCCCCCCCCCCCGCAACATCAGGACCAGAGGTAGATGCTGAGTGAGAGGCCAGGGGGAGTTAAAGCTGTCCCAACAGAGGAAGCTAGTCTGACTTTCCAACCTAAAAGGCTGTGGCCTCCTCTCTAACCTGAGAAGCTGCTCTGGCTGTAGCTAACCAATGGGGAAAATTATCTTTATGGATTTTCCTAGCTCCACTTGGCCTCATGGTGAGCAAATCTGAGTCCTGTGCAAAGCAATGATCTGGATAGAGTCAGCAATGAGGCCAAAGGCTCTCCACTGGCATTAAATAAGAGCTGATCCCCAAGGGACTCACAGTGAGGATGCACTGGAATATCTGTGGGATAGGAGGCCAAGAACAAGCAGGTTGATTACAGCACACAGTATGGGTAGGGTGTGCCTGACACCAACCAGAGGCTGCTTAGAATGTCAGCAGAGAAAGGGGCTTATGACAGGGATGGGGGAAAGCATAAGGCAGAGAGAAGCAGCACAAAGCAGGGCCCCTCGAGCCACAGAGTCTGGTTCAAATGCTGGCACTACCCTTACAACCTGTGTGACCTTGGGTGAGTCACTTGGTTGCTCAGCCTCCCTGTCTTGAGACAGAGCCATCTTGAAGACACTCAGCCTCTTTTGGGTTAGTGTTTTTAGTGAACAGTTGGAACAGTACCGGGCATATGGTGTCAGTCCTATGTCTATTATTGTTGTCTCTGAGCTGTCTTTATATAACCGTACATAATAGAACATATCATTTGTCTCTACCCAAGGGGTGCAGGTAGAGATTTAAGTCTTCTTTGTCCAACAGCTTTTTCACCTACCCCCACCTAAGGTAGGGTGTCTGGAGCTGGCCCACAGGACGGACCATCGGAAGCAGCAGGCTTTGGCCCAGAGGGACGAACTGACCCTGAAGGAAAACAAGCCTGGCCCACAGGGGCTTGTTGCCAGGGAAGAGCCAACCTCCTTGTCTAATTGCTGAGCTGAGCAGTCCTCCTAGAGGATCATGGGAAAATGGATATTTTTGGAAATGCTTCCCATCCCTCTGAAGATCTGATGCCGCAGGAGGGAGAACGGTAAGGAGCGGCTTGGAAGTCCTAGCAACACCTCATCAGTAAATGAGTTAATTAGAAGCTAATGATTAGGAGCAGTTCTGCCCCCTCCTGACATCTTCGTGGGCGCGCTCCCCTCGTCTGGCGCCAGGGGCACCTGCATGGGGAGTCTGGCAGCCCATGCCAGGGAAACCAACATCTCAACTTTCTCCTTGGAACTGTGGGTGATCAAGGGAACTCAGCGGATACCTCACCTCACCCCCCGAACCATCTTACAGAGAAACAAAGGTCCAGAGATGGCCCCAAACCAAGGATTCTTGAACTATGGACAGACAGAGATGGGGCTGGAGTGCAGGGTGCCTGGCTTCTGTTGAAGGCAGGGCCTATGTGTACCATAGCAATAAAGCACTTGCAGAAATGTGTCCAGGAAACCTTGGCAATCCAAATTGAGGGTGCCCATGGACAATGGCTGGGGCTGGCTGCAAAAGTGGGCAGGGCTGTACCACAGACAGCTTAGTAGACTTGAGGCACAGAAAGGTGTAGCAGAAATGAGTGGGTCTGTAATAGGATCAGACTGGGCACACTAGGGCTTAGACCGGAGTGCCTGAGGCTGGGCAGTAGGCAGGAGGGAAGATGAGTGCCAATCAGGCCCTGGTGCTGTAGTGAAGGGAGAGAGGCCTCCCAGGGATCTCACCTGTGCCAGCCTATGCTGCCACTGTCCTGGGACAAGGTGTAGGGTCTATGCAGAGCAATGTGCAGGCCTTAGAAGCCTGGGTTCTGACTCTACCTTCAGGTACTGTGATCCTGACTAAGTTATCCATAAATCGATGCCTCAGTTTCCTCTTTACAAAACATGCCCTAGTTGAAACCTGCCAACTGTGTGCTACAAAGTCTCCTCTTTGACCTCTGACCTTTGACCTCTACTTTTTCTTACCTGGCCTTTCCCCCTTAAACCCATCACCCACTCTGGTATTTCTTCTCTTTCTCTCATGACCTTCCTGAGGCCACCCTCTCAAACCCTCCTGTCTATATTCCCAATCTTATCCCCTTCAGCCATCTAGTAAATGATGGAGGGATGGGAGGAGAGGTTTGGGAGTTTGGAGTGGGAAGAGGTCCTCAGCTCTCTAAACCTCAGATGAGGAAGCCGGAGGGCCACAAGGAGGGAGAACGTACTGAGGTCACCCAGTGAGTCTCGACGTGGGTCACCTGGCCTCTGATCACTTGGAGCTTGGGGATGACCTATCACACTTTTGGGACTCACACAGGGCTTCCTAGCCCCCAGGGACCCCAGGGACCCAGAACCCAACCTCCTTTGCATGTCAACGGCCCCTGGGTTCCATCTGTTTTTCTCTTGATAGCAGGAACCTGAGTCATTGGCAGGAGAAAGCAAATTAATTCTGAGGGTGGCAGATGCTATAGCAAGGAGCTGCAAAGCCTGGCATGAAGGCTGGGCCTCTGGGAGCAAGGTGTTTACATGGGGATCCAGTATCTGCCTGCTCAGTCCATGGGTCAGTCCTGCCCCGCCCCCACCACAGCTGCAGGCCTGGGATACTTGGATACAAGTCACTTTCTATCGTGGATTGGGCCCTCCAGGTGCCCTGTCTCCATGAAAATTCCTTGTCCTGTTAGGACAATTACCCACCTTTCTCAGGAGTGGCTAAGGCTCAATGGGACTAACCAGAGTTTGTCAACCTACAACTACAGAAGAAAGGGTCAGGTATCCCAGCTTCACCCTCTGTTGGCTGGTGACTTGGGTAAATTCCCTAACTTCTCTGAGTCCAGGCACCTTGGTTATATAGAAGGTGTTTCCTCTGCGAGAATCAGCCCAGAGCAAAGCTGGCCCTAGGGGTGATGGTGGTTATTTCTTCCACCACCAAACTGCCGCCACTCCGCCCCAGTAGCCCACTCTCTCCCTTCTTCCTTACTTGTGGTGTTGTAGCGGACACCGTAGAAAAAGGCAGGGCAGGGTCGAACCACCAACTGCCCTGCAGGGCTCCTGGGCCAGCAGGTGCCAATGAGGTCCACGGAGGCATTGCACTGCAGGCCTAGGAACAGAGACAGCAGTGAGAAAAAAAAAAAGCAAGGTCCCAGGTAGACAGAAACTCTTTAGAGTTCTGTCCATCCTCAGCCCCAGTAAAGGCAGAAAAAGCTAAGCCTCAGCAGGAATATCAGCTCAGCCAATACAGGAGTGCGAATTCGCTACTACAGCACTTGGGAGACTGAGTTCCAGAGCAGAGCAAAGAAAGATAGTCCGGGCTGGCTTCAGATCTCCTGCTGTTGGAGAGGACGCTTTCTTCACAGGGGCTCTGGCATTCGCCCAGCACCGTGGAGGTTAAATGCGCTGCTGTCAGTGTCCAGGGAAGGAAACATAACCTTCTGCCAAAGACAGAAGCATCTGCCTATTTCCTTACTTTTAATAGTCCCCAAATACACTTCTGGAAGGCCAGAGGCAGAAAGGACCTAAGGGCAGTTAGCACCATTCGATAGCAAGACCAGCTAGAGCAGTGAGGCTCCACCTGAAGGAGTCTCCTGCCGGAAACACCATCCCTCAATGTCCCCCATTTTAAAGACCCTATTTAGAGCTCTGACTCCGCCCACTGCTCATCCAGGGAGGAGCAGGACCCATGTGATGGTGGGCGAAGCAGAATGGCGAATGTCCTAGGGTCTCTTCCCTTAAATAACCTAAAATCTATTCTGGTCTTACACCACCTGCCCATTTGGGCGCTAACTCCCTGCTTTAAAGAGAAGGAACACTGAAGGCCCAGGAATGCACAGGGGTCGACCCAAAGTGGCTACCAAGAGGCGGGGTAGATTTTGAACCCTGGGCTTCTGAGGCCAGCCATAAGCTTCCACTGCTCCACAGAGGTCTCTGGCCGGCATCTGCCTTTTGCCAATATCTGGCTGGTGCTCCCTCCTCTCTGCGCCATGTTCCTTGCGCCTGTCCCCGACGCTCACAGAAAGCTTCTGAAGTGACAACGGGGATAGAGCGACCTTTATATTAAAATCTCGGAAAAATCCTGGAGCATCAAAGTCTTTGAAAAGCTGCAAGACTGGAGAAGAGAGGTGGAACGAACGGGTAGGCAACAAAGGCACCAGCTTCTTCCAGAGCGCAACCACACTGGGACCTGTGGGTGGGGCAGTGCGGGGGAGGGCGGAGTCAAGCGTATGGGGGCCAATCAGGAGCTGCGGCCGGGCTCCACTGATGCACTTAGCTGCTGAATTGGCACTAGTGTTTCAGTCCACCGCTAGGCGCTCCAGGGACCGGAAAAATGAAAGGAAGGAGGGCACGGACCCAGCAGGGAGCAGGCGGCATGTCAGGGCCTCCGACAGCGCTGCCCAGCACACCGCCAGTCCCCAGACCACCTCACTGGGGTCCCCGCTGTCCAGTAACCTTTGGCTTGACCAGCGTTTGCTGCTCACCCTGCGGACCACGCCTGGGAAAGAGAGCAGGGTCCCTGGGGATCCGGTAGACAGACAGGGTCTCTGAAGGGGACCATAGATAGATAAGACATAGGAGGGAAGAGACCGGCGTGAATGTTACCAGGCATTGTGAAGGGCGCTTTGCCATCCCCCACATCACTCTGAGGAGGGGAAAAGACAAAGCAAGCAAAAGAACAAACCGAGTTTGGAGTGTGTTAGGAGACTGGGACAAAAAGGATATGCTGAGGCTAAAGCCCGGAAGGGCAGAGGAAATGCCTTGAGAAGCAGGTGCAGAGACCGATTTCAGAGCATAGGAATTCTCATGTCCTAGCCTGAAGCACTCAAGGATCTCAAAGCCTAGGCTGCTGAAGCCTGGATTGTTTTAAAATTTTAACCCCTCTCTCTGTGTCTCTCTCTGTCTCTCTGTCTCTGTCTTCCCCCCCCCCCCCCCACACACACAGACAGAGAGACAGAGTCAGAAAGACAGAGCCAGACAGAGCCAGCCAACTACCTACAAGCCCCTTCCTAGTCAGCTGATGGCCGAATGGACAGGGAAGAACACCGGAGGCTTTTAAAATGATTCTTCTTTCCACAGGATATATTTTGGTCATATTTTTCCCTCCTCCAACTCCTCTCAGATCCTCCCCCCTCCCTACCCTCTCTCATGTTCTCTCCCTCTCTTAACAAAAACAAAACAAAAATTCAAATACTTAACTCACCCAAGAAGTGGAGTGAACTGGGGACAGAAAAATGAATAAAATAGATGTCTGGCCCCGAGGGGGCTTCCACCCTACTGGGGAGACACAGAGAGCAAGCAGGCAAGCGTGTGCTATCCAGTGTGAAATTCTACAAGCAATGTAGGGAGATGATGATGGATGGGGTGCTACTTTAATTTGGTATTTCTCTAAAGCACTAAGTTTAATTACAGACTTGGAGGGAGGAAGTCACGTGAATACATGGAAGAGAGGGAGCAGCCAGTACGAAGGTCCCCAGGAGGTGATTGCTGAGGCATCCAGGGTTGTCACTTGTCACTGGGTCACTCAGTTTACAGATAAGGACTCTTTCAAGGGTGGCCTAGTTATGGCTTGTGTACAGTTGGACACTGATTTCTTCTGTTAAATTGTCCACACACTTCCCTTCCTATCAAGATCAGTGCCCAAGGGTGTTCACAGGACCCTTCCACTGTAGGTAATGCTCCTGCCCAGGTGTGAGGAGGGGTCTTCCATCACGTGCTTCTGGGTGAATCACAAAGGGTGTGAGAATCTGGCATCCCCTTGCAGCTTCCAATCCATTTACCCATCTGGCATGAGACAGGGAGAAGAACTCTGGGGCTGCCTGGGGGAGCAGCCAGGAGCCAGGGCAGTCTCGGAGACAGGCACCCCTGCCAGTGGGAGGCTGGTGCCATGGGATGAAGGGGTAATGGGTTTGTTTGGGTGACATGACATGGAAAGAGGCACGCAGGCTGGCAGACAGGCTTGTCACCTTGGGTTAAGCTGTAAAGAAAGGCAGGACAAAGGTAGGTGTCTTGAGGCAGGTGGGTTTCTGAGTTTGAGGCCAGCCTGGTCTACAGAGCAAGTTCCAAAGACAGTCAGGGCTACACAGAGCAACCCTGTTTCAAAACATCAAAAAAGGAAAAAAAAAAGTGTCTCTGGGGGAAACACCAAGAGAGTAGGTAGGAGCCTATGAGACCTCCTCTTTTGTGGCTCTGAACACTCTTGAGTTTTACACTCAATACCTAGTAGAGGTCCCAGCACATAGTAGGTGCTGAAGAAGCTATAGGGCTATATGAAGGCTCAGTATGTGCAAGGTAAACTTCAGGGGTGACACTGCAGCTCTAAGTAACTGAGGACACTGGGCCATGGGTATGACAAGTCTCTCTCTCTTTTTTTTTTTTTTGGTTTTTCGAGACAGGGTTTCTCTGTATAGCCCTGGCTGTCCTGGAACTCACTTTGTAGACCAGGCTGGCCTCGAACTCAGAAATCCGCCTGCCTCTGCCTCCCGAGTGCTGGGATTAAAGGCGTGAGCCGCCACGCCCGGCTGACAAGTCTCTTAAGTGACCACATAATGTACTAAATTTGAAATCAGTGTCCAGTTGGCTCAGCTCTTGAGGCCAGTGTTTGATAACTGTGTGCTCCGGTGAGTTACTCAACCCCTCTAAGTCTAAGGTTCCTTTTCCTTAAAGCGAAGACAAAAATCCTCGCTGACTCCACTATGATGACTGAACGAGGCCGAGCACTTAGAGCGGAGCCCAACGCAAATGGAGATCCACACACGCTAGCTATTATTATAGCAGTTGTTAGTCATTGCCACCTTAACAACAGGAAGAGGAGCCGGTGACCCCAGGTCCTTGTGAGCTCTGATTCCACTTGTCTGTGATGTTATTAGTCTGTAATTCTATTTCTTCCTGGCATAGACATACTCATGCCATGATTTCATAAGGAACCAACTCTGTAATCTGTCACATGATGGGGCCTTGGCCATGGGAGCCTAACCCCTCCTTGCTTTCTGGCACGAAGTGTGTGCAAGGCCCCCAAAGGTTTCAGCATAGTGCCAGCCACTTCAGCCAGACATCCATCCATCTGTCCCGGGCCCTTTGCCCCACCCTCACCATCTGTCTCTGCCAATGCCCATCGGTCTGGGTTGGTCTCAGCATCAGATGACAAATGGCTGTATCGGAGGCCGTTGTGAGGGTTGATGGATGGCGTCCTATGAGGCCAGGCAGGCTGGGATGGGGGTGGGGCATCCAGTACAAATCACGGAGGAATGAGCACCCATTCATCACAGCCTGCTGCCTCCAAGGACAGGTGACACCTGTGTGGCTCCAGGGTGGTGTCATTTCTCTAGAACACAAGCAAGTTAATGGAGCCTGACCTGGCCTGGGGTTGAAAGGAGAGATGGAGACCTTTCCTCCAGGTATCCACCTCCCTCCCTCCCTCCCTCCCTCCCTCCCTCCCTCCCTCCCTCCCTCCCTCCCTCCCTCCCTCCCTCCCTCCCTCCCTCCTGGTTCTGCAACTGCCCACAGGCTGAGAATAATGCTCTTCCTGCTCAATTCTGCCAGTGGGTAGTCCAAGGCTGAGAGGACAAGTGCCTCTCTTACCCTGGTGAGTTCTCCTGCAAAACTTACCCGTTGGTGTTCACTGATTGCTCTGTCTCTAGGCTCACTTAAAAAAAAAACCCTCTCCTTCAGAAAGGCTTCTTAGATTTGCCCTGCCTCTGTCCTGGCCTCCCAATACCTCCCTCATAGTAGCCAAGCGATTGGTAGCGTGCCTTTTCTCTTCTTCCTGGCTCTATAGTTAAGTGTTTTTAAAAAGCCACCCATGGTTAGTCCCAGTAGTTATGTGCACTCTGCAGTTTGTGAAACAGATCTTCAAAACTCAGTGCATTTAACCTCATGGATTTCCCCCTCCCTCCATTTGGGCAAAGGAAGGACCGAAGAAGCCTAGGGCATGGTTTTCCTGTGGGTACCAGTCCTAAGCCCCACAGTTTGGGGTGTGAGTGAGCCCGACTAGGAGTCAGTACAGGACACAGTTGGTTCCTGCAGGTCCAGCCCTCCCTTCCCTCCTCCACCTCTCTGAGGGGTCAGGGGTCAGCATTTGGATGCTGCTCTCAGCTGCAGAAGCCTCCTCTCCCACCAGGCCCAGCTTTAGAAATGAATTCCTCCGGCCTCCTTTATACTCTTGAGACCATTTCTCCACTGGCTGCTCTCCTACCCTCTGACTCTCAGTCCTGGGGACCAGGGTGAGACTGGGAGACCCTCTTGGCTCCTCTGGTGACATACATGGGATCTGATGCGCCTGAGGCAGATGCAAGGAGAGCAAAACAGAGTCTCCACTGCATCCTGTCTGAGATCCGCCATCCCCGGGGCCATGCCCGGAATGAGAGGAGGCTTGGTCTTGGGGTTTGGAAGACCTAGCTTTGGGTCCAGACCCTGCTATCACTGATAGTGACATCCTGGGAAGTTTATGAAACTCATTCATGCCTCAGTTTCCCCATCAGGCTTTTAGCTCACTGGGGATAAAATAACTGAGTAGAAGCCCTTCGCCCATGGCCTTGGTGCATTCGTCTAGCATTTTCTATTGGGGAGGTGTGACAAACCTAGAGGGAGCCAGGTTTCTTCTGCAACTTGAACTTCAGCACTTAGTGTTCCTCTGTTGCCTCAGTTGCCTGAGGTGTCAAGTGGGTGACATCTTGATGCTCTTGTGCTGGCAGCATGGAGCCTTATGCCCCAGCTCGTGTAGCAACAGCAGCCATCTTTGTCCTTTGTCAATGTTCCCAACTCACAGCCCAGTAGCAGGGTCTGGGGGACCCTCCCCTGTTGCCCATGGGATGGTGAGCATGTGACACATCGCTGTGACTCCTGTGCCCACAGCCAAGGCTGCTTGCTAACCTCATTCCTTGTTCACTCAGGACTCCAGCTCCTTCTTTTCCACACAGACCACTCCAAGGAAGGAGGCCCTGGGAGAACCTGGCATCCTGAGAGGTAAGGGGCAGGGGCAACTCACCAGAGACATTGCTGGCCAGGGACAGGCTCTCACACTGCTGATCCTGGAGGGAGGTGGAGACGGGGTTCAGCCCCAGAAGGAGAAGGGCCTGTGGGGATAAGGGGGTACAGGACACTGTTAGGAGTGCTCAGCTGTCTGACCTGATGATTCTTGCCCCTCCTCCTCTGCCCAGCATCCTCCCCTTTCCCAGTCTCCTGGTGCCCTCCTGAATGTTTGAAATTGCCCGGTTCACAGAGGGCTGGGGATGGAAGCTGGTGTTTGTCTCTGGCCATCTCCACATGTCCAACCAGGTCCCTAGAAAGGCATGTACACACATTTGCACCCAACCTTCTACCTCCCCTTCCTCATGTGGCAAACTCCTCTGATGTACTGTGATATCTACGACAGCTTAATTCTCCCTGGGGCCAGCATGGATATGACTATTGCAGATAGAGAAACAGAGGCACTGAAGAAATGATCTGGGAAGATTCTAGGGAAGGTTTTTGTCCTTTAACCCCATTGAGGGCTCTGTGTCACTCTGACTCCAGGATCACAGCCCTTTTGGGGTGGGAGCAGTGTGGCCCTATGACTGGAAGGCTGTCTCTTTTTGAATGGACACCCTCAACCACGATGGTACCTTTCTTAGGTTACTGCTGTCTCTAAGGTTAGAGTCTGGGAGGGTGGGCTGTGTGACCGATCTGGATCACAGTGTCTGCACCCTTAAGCAAGTTCATCTGTCCCCTGTGTTTGAGAACGTGTATTGTGCTTGAATTTGGCAACTAAGTTAAGGAATGATGCTGTGTTGTGGCTGTACAATAGGTGCTCAATGAGGACATACAGATTGACTTGAACTCAGGGGTTGTTATCTGGTCTAGCGAGGTAGAGACAGGGGTCGGAGTTGTGTCTGTTGGGGGTTCCTTTTGCAAGGGGGCCCAGAAGCAAGTGGGAATAGGGGAGGGGCATTACCACATGTATCATCTCCTTCACGTGGGAGAAGAGCCCCTAGGTTGGATGGCAACCCTGGATGTGTTCTTCACACAGCACTCCACTCTCTCCTGTTCCCCTCTTTGCAAGCCCTAGGCTTGAGAGGATTATCAACAAGGAACAGTATACCCAGCTTTAGAAGCAAAATGGAACCCTCGTTTCTTTAATTTGATTGTGGCTGATTCTCTCTGTGTGTGAATGTCCATTTGTCCATCCGTCTCCCTTCTGAAGCTAGTTTTCTGTGTTCCCCTGATAGAAATGTCCCTATCTCTTCCCATCCAGCAATCCCCCAGCCTCAGCAGTACTTACTTCTTCCTTCTGTCAGAGGTTGATGACAAAGGCAGTCTGCTGCCTTCTTTCCCACCTCGCATTTGTATTCCTGACCAGAGCTTGGACCTAGTCCCCATAAGAATCACCCCTAAATCCTGGTGACTTACAGAGCCACATTGTCCCCCTTGGTGTCTGCCCAAGTCTTTAGTGGGCTTTATCTAATTCACTCCCTCACTTCAAGCATCCTCCCTCCATCTCGCCCTAGAACTCTTTGCTGACACAGCTTCAGACTCTTCAATGTCCCCAGTCTCACCATTCCTGTGCAGGTTCAGAGCTGCTCTGCCATCAGCCCTGGGGATAGTAAACTCACTCCAGGGCCTTGGCAGCGGTTAGGATAAAGCCAATTGCTGCCCTGGCCCCAAGCAACTTCCCACACTTTATTAATCAGTAATTAAGTTTCAATCTCCAGAGAGGTGACGAACTATCATTAGCCTCATTTTCCAAATGCAAAGGCAGAAGTGGAGAGAAGAGGAAGCCAAGGGGCTCGCGGGTGGCTCTTGACAGCTAAGCAGAGGGCAGTGTCCTCTTGACAAAGCTCTGCAGCAGCTCCCTCAGAGTCAGCAGGGACCCAGGCTCTGTGCTCTCCCCAGAAATGGGTAATGGCTGCTGGGGAGAGAGAGAAAATCCTGCTCTCCTTCACCTCCTAACGCACACACACAAATCAATCAATCAACCAATCAATCAATCAATCAATCAATCAATAGTTAATCAGTCAATCAATCTCATTTCAGTCATAGGCAAGTTAAATAAACTTTGAACCCTATTGGACAATATCACCCCACTGCCTGACTCCTAGCCTTATCAATTTAATACTTAAATCATGTTTCCATCTTTCAGCTTCCCCTTGAAGACACATCACACCCCATTCCCATCTACCTACCCTGCATCCTCTCTCGCCACACAGCCCCTCCTGTTCTGGTCCACCTTTGCCTACACAGTCTTTGTCTCTTCTAACCTTGTCCAGCACCCGGTGACTCAGCTGTCCTTAGAGCCAAAACCCCTCCTTAGCACTCCAAAAGCAAAATGACTCAGTATACCCTTTTGGTGTGCCCTCGGTACGCCCCCATACCCTGCTTGTGTTAGGGATGTTCCCAGTGGAGGCCTTGGGGTAGTCCGGAGTGTGCGAAAGCCAGCTCATTACCGCACACACTCAACCCAGCTCTAATTAGATGAGGAATTCGAGGACCGAAAGCTCTTATTCACACATTTTAATGTCCTGGAGTTCATTAGAGCAGAAACCCAGATTTGAAGGGGGTGGGGTGGGGAAAGAACCAAATGTCACAGGGCAAAGGGCTCAGCTGACCTTGAACCCTGTTTCTTGTCTGTCTGTCTGTCTGTCTGTCTTGGATCTGCTTGGTCATAGAGCTGTTTTCTGCTCACAGAGGACCTGGGCTGCATTATGCAAAGGCAAACACTTCTTAAAATTCCTAAGCTGGTCTTTCCTCTCCCAAAAGGTCAGCTCTGTGGCAGAATCTTTACCTGCGCCCCCTCCTGCTCTGTGGAGGTTTATAAAAGCTTTCAGCTAATTCTGAAATCCTACTTCCATGAAAGGCCAAGTGTTTCCCTCTTGCAGACGGTGGCTCTCTCCCACCGTCACCTCAGTTTGCTCTCTCCATCAGCAGGAGAAGGCTCTGCTGGCAGCCGAAGGCTCCCAAACTTTCCAGGCTACTGTCCTCTTAATGAAGATTTGTTTGTAGCAAGGTTCTCTAAGCAGTTAAGGCTGGCCCCAGACTCAAAATTCCCCTGTCTCAGTCTCCCAGGCTCAAGGATTAAAGGTATGTACCACCTTGATCAGCTTAAACTGGGATTTTTTTTTTTTTTTTTTTTGAGACAGGGATTTTCTGTGTAGCCCTGGCTGTCCTGTAACTTGCTTTGTAGACCAGGCTGGCCTCGAACTCACAGACATCCTCCTGTTTCTGTCTCCCAAGTGCGCCATCACACCTAGCAAACTGGGAATTCTTAATCTGAGCTCCACAAACACACTGGGGGTGTGTGGCTAGTGTGAATACCCTGTAATTAATTGTGGAATGGTTTTTAAAAATATTTTTTCTTTTTTTTTAAATCTATTTTTTTCCAGGACAGTTTGTCACTGCCTCTATTCCACAAGGCCCAGGCATCCATACAACCAGATCTGGGTCTTCTTAAATCAGAACAAAGTACATGTAGCCTGAGAACCACTACTCCCTTTGTGTCTACCCTCTTCTCTCCTTCCAGCCTTAGCACTGACTGGACACTGGCTGTGTGTTCAGAACTACTTTTAAAACTTTGTGCAGTGAGTATGTGTGTATGCATGTAGGCATGTGTGTGTGTGTGTGTGTGTGTTGCATGCCCATGAATGTGTGCAGCACATGAAAGTGGAGTTCAGAGGAAGATGTCAGACGCCGTCCTCTATTTCTCTCTCCCTTATTTCTCAAAGACAGGATTTGTTCGGGAAGCACACACAGGGCAGGAGGGGGCTCAGGTAAAGATTCTGCCACAGAGCTGACCTGTAGTGAGGCTGGCTGACCAGTGAGTTCCTGGGCTCTGCCCCCTAATGCTGGGGTTACAAACATGAGCAGTCATTTGTAACATCTTATGAGGGTATTGAAGTTCAAACCCAGGTCCTCACACTTATGTAACAAGCAAGCTCTCTCACAGATGGAGCCATTCTCCCAGGCCCCGACAACTAGTTTTGAAAAAACAATTTTTCAATATCTCATGAAACTTGCTGTTTTCCTTTTCTTCCCCCAATAATTTATTTTTTTAATTCACTTTACATTCCAATCGCAGCCCCCTTCCCTCTTCTCCTCCCAGTCCTGCTCTTACAAGTCCCTCCCCTCTTACCCCTCCCCTTCTCTTCAGAGAAAAGGAAGCCCCCTTTGGAGACCACTCCATCCTGGGACATCTAATCCCAGCAGGACTAGGCGCATCCTCTCTCGATGAGGCCTAATCAAGCTAGGGGAAGGGGATCCAATGTCAGGCCACAGAGCCAGAGACAGCCCCTGCACTAATTGTTAGGGAACCCACATGAAGACCAAGCTGCACATCTGCTACAAATGTGTAGGGGGGCTATGTCCAACTCCTGCATGTCCTTTGGTTGAAACTTGCAGTTTTCTGGCTAGCAGAGAAGCTAAAATGCTGTTAACGAGTTGGCGTACTTCACTCACTGGTGAATGGTTGGGCCTGTGCCCCAGCCTGCCAGCCCCGGACCCCAAACAAAACTTCTGTCTCACTGCTAAACCTCGGCAGGCCTTGAAGGTCTAGTCTGAGAACGACAAGGCCACTCTGCTATTCAAAGAGGTCACCTGCCTTCGAGAAGCTGCGCAACGGATGTCAGGCCTTGGCAAGCACAGGGCACCCACAGTGGGAGAGGGAAGGGAGCCATAGAGAAGCAAGAAAAGTGGTAAGATGTCTCTGGAGGGCTGGTGGGAGGGCTGAGCCTGACAGCTGCCTGCTCCAGCTCCAGAGCCCTGCCCCGCCCCCCCCCCCCAGGCCAGCACAGTCTGAGCTGCCACCCCAGTTCCCACTGTGACTTTGGCATAAAGGTTAATCACACCCAGAAAATGCTTATTAGAGACCACAAATAACCGTCTTCCTGAAGCTCCTTTTGGTCTTTGAGGCACAAAATACAATCTTCTTTGATGGGACCATTCCATGATTATTAACCGTTTGGGGAGGAACCTGAGGAACCACAGGCAGGAGGGAGAGGTGGCCTGGAGGCAGCCAAGGCCACCCCCCACCTCCTCAAAGTTTCTGAAGAATCGGGGGAGGGATCGGCCTTCCTTTCCAGCATCACCCTGGGAGGTGAGCTCAGGGGCAGGTGCGACCACCTCAGGGCACTGCACTGGGCCCTCGTTCTTCTTCACGGGTAACTTCCTTTTGTGTGAAGCAAGAACAGTGAAGTTGGGAGGTGGACCTTCTAGGGACCAATAGAGGAAAGCTTCCGGAATATGAGGCCAGCAGAGCCATTCTCATTCTCTGCCCCCTCTGGGACCCAGAATCCCCCTTAGCTATTTTTTTTTTCCAAGACAGGGTTTTTCTGTGTAGCCCTGGCTGTCCTGGAACTCACTCTGTAGACCAGGCTGGCCTCGAACTCAGAAATCCGCCTGCCTCTGCCTCCCAAGTGCTGGGATTAAAGGTGTGCACCACCACTGCCTTCTCCTTAGCTTTTGAGGGCAGACTTGGTATAATATGCATGAGGCTGCCCCTGCCCCATGCCCTCGCTACCTCACTCATGGTCTGCCCTCTCTGAAGCATGTATCTGGAAGGGGTTTCAGTCAAAAAGAATGGCGGTTTGTTGTTTACCTTGCTTATTTTGCAAGCCCTTGCTAAGCTGAGGTTCTATGTTCATGGAGTCCGAAGCTCAGGACTTGATTTGTAGAAGAATAAAGGAATTCAGAAGCAGAAAGCACCAGGTCAGCATAATATGTGTGTGCACGCATGCACGCGCGTGCGCGCACACACACACACATGCACACACACACACACACGAACACACACACACACACACACACACACACACACACACACCTCATGAAGACAAAGAGTGTAACTGAGTACAGGGAAGGGGCTGCACTGCATGACCATGAATGGGTTTCTGGAGGGAGGGGAGCCTATGAAGCAGGACACAGTCAGGAAGAGAAACATTCTTGGCCTGGGGAGACTCAAGCTAGTCAGACTTGGAGGACGCAGACACTAAGTCGAGATGGATCTAGGAGGCCAGGAGAGCCAACACGGATTTCTGGGCAGCAGACAACTGGATCTGATCAGTGCTATCATTTGCAGGTGTGAAAACTGAGGCCTGAAAGGAAATTGGAAGCCAGATCGGATACTTGAGACAGATCCATTGGATCTTGATAGAACTGAGCTCAGGAGAACGTGGGAACCCTGGTTAGTGGACCAGCAAAGCCCCGACTCCCTGGTGAGATCAAAATCCCAGCTCTGCCCCTTGTTTGCTTTTGACATCCCTCCTCCTCGTGCATGTTTCTGTGTGTGATACTGTGCACATGTGCATGTGGGTGCATGTGTCTATGCATGCTCACGTGGTAGTCAGAGGTTAACATTAGTGTCTTCTCCAATCGCTTTCACATTATTTCTTGAGACGGTGTCTCCCATTGAATCTGGAGCAGCTCGCTGTTAGGATAGGCTGGCTGGCCAGTGAGCCCTGAGGATCTGCTTGTCTCTGCCTCCCAGGGCTGGGATCCCAAGGCTTTTTGACATGGTGGCTAGAGATCTGAACTCAGGTCCTCACGCGTATGGAGTAGGTGCTTTACCCGTTGAGCTGTCTCTGCAGCCCCACTCCGGCTACTCTGACTGCTTTGATCAGTACTCTGTTTAGGAAGGTGGAGGGGAATAAGCCAAGATGGGAAAGGGAGCACACAGCTCATAAAGCAGTTTCCTTCCCCAGGCTGACTCCCCTAGTGCTCTGAAATGGTGGCATCTAGCTTGCAGAAACAGGACATGTGCAACTAGCCCTTTGAGCCTCATCTCTGCTGCCACAGACTCATGTGCAGTTGCAGGCTAACTGAACCTGGACAGGGGATTCTGAGGGTAAGGAGGGACCCCACAGGCAACTCTGTGGACTCCACAGGCTCACAAGCGTCAAGCAGAGGGGTCAGTGTTGGTGAGGACCACAAGCTCTACACAGCCCGGCTGAGACGCGGAGGGGACATCTTTGCTTCTTTGGATCCACAGAGGTGCCCAAATGATGAGTCAGGGCAATACCAGACTAAGGACAGAATGCAACAGTATCCCATGTCCTTTCTCAGCCTTCCTGCTTTTCCCTACACAATCCTTTCTCCCCCCACCTCTCCCCCGTGCCCCAGACCAGGTCCCCTCCAATGATCTCTGTTGACGGTCACAACCTGTCCCCATCTCTAGGTAAAGAGCCTGTCTCTCCACAACCCGCCCCAGAGTGGGTGAGCAGTGAAAGATTATTGCAGGCAGACAAGAAATAATGTATTGTTGCATTTAATTAGGTTAAATTGCTGTTGTACAGAGAAGAAAAAAACGGACGGGAAAATCTCCTGCCTACACTCAAGGGGGTGCAGGCTTGGGTGTTCCCCACCTCCAGACTGTCTCCCTGGGTCCTAAGCTCCCATGTGGCCTCCCCAATCCCTACCCTTGCTCCTGCCTCACTTCTTTTTCCTCCCCTCATGGGGACCTCACAGTGGAACTGGACCTGTCCTCACCCCAGCTCCTCTCATTGGGCAGTGGATTTTACACATGACCTTGGAGAGCACTGGAGTATGTCTGCTAGGGCTGTAAGCTCCTGGGATAGGGTCTGTGGCTGTTTTGATATCCTCAATGAATTGAGAGACATGGGGAATGAATGAATGAATGAATGAATGAATGAGACAGTTTGACTTTCTCTTTCTACCCCCTTGATCCAAAGGGTCATGTGATAATTTCCACAATGACTTTTTCAACCCTTCCCCTCTCTCCCTTCCTCTCTCCTCCCTTCTCTTCCTCCCTCCTTCTGTCTCTTCCTTCCTTCCTTCCTTCCTTCCTTCCTTCCTTCCTTCCTTCCTTCCTTCCTTCCTTCCTTCCTTCCTAGGAACTCGCTCTGGACCCTAGACTGGCCTTGACTCTCTTGGCAATCCCTCTGCCTCATCCTCCTTGTGCTGGGATTCCAGGCATGTGCCACTGTGTACAGCTCCACCAAGACATTGTGCCATCTCCTTATTTCTCCCTTCCTTCTCTCTTCCTGGTGGCGTGGGTCCCTTCTCTTGTTCTGGCTTCCTGCACAGCATGCCCGCCTTGGGTCAGCCAGAGAGCTGAGCTCAGGAAAGGGACACCCTGGTGAAGGTGTTTGGACACCTGGAGTGTGGTTTGGAGAGACTTGGTCTGGGACAGTGGACAAGTTGCTGCCCAGCCTCAGTTTCCACAAGTGTGAAAGGAATAGAACACTTGTTCTCCAGGTATGAATATGCTCTGGCTCCAAGACTCTCAGGAAAGCCCAAACCCAACCTCTAACTCGGGGGAGCTCCACAGTGGGACACCTTACTGCCCAGGCCCATGTGTGTAACCTTGAGAAAACCACTGATCTCCCAGTCTTTCCCCCTGTCTGTAGATGGGACTAGTTGGAATGAAATATCTACACCCAGAAGCTCTTGGAAAGATTTGATGATTCAGCGCATACCGAATAACAAGGGGCCAAGGGGCTGGCTAGCTCTTCAGTGATGGGCTTTCTCCCTGCTGGGCGCTTCTTCCATGACTCAGTCTTCCATATCAGAAATGCTCTGCCTGGTCTCCTGCCCATCACCCTCCATCATCAGTCTGTTCCCAGGAGCTGTGGTCACCTACAAAAGTGTGTGTGTGTGTGTGTGTGTGTCACCCTGAATGTGGACTAGCTGGCCTTGGGCATGAGGACATGGAGTGGTACCTATTTCTAATCCCCAGGATGATGGTTAATTTCCAGTACAGGCCTGATTGGGTTAAGAAATACAATGATACCTAGACTACAGAGTAAGTCCCAGGATAGCTAGCCCTGTTGCACAGAGATATTCTGTCTTGAAAAAGCAACCATCAGTACCCCAGAAGAGAAAGAAACACAAGGCACACCTTTGGATGTCTCTTTGAGGGAATTTCTAGAAAGAGGCTAAATCTCAATCAATGAGGAGGAATAACTCACCCTGAATATGGGTGACAGCATCCTATGGTCTGAAGTCTGACAGTGAATGAAGGGGTTAGGGGGAGGAGAAAGTGGGATGACTGTGGGCAAGCCCCTCTCTCTGCTTCTTGGTCAGGGCCGTGGGCCACCCTGCTTCTCCTTCTGTGATGGACTGTGCTCCCCTGAACTGCGAGCCAAAGCCAACCCTTCCTCCTTCTGTTGTTTTTGTCAGTTATTTGGTCACACTGAGAAGAACAGTAACTAAAACACCCATCCCGAATCTGCCTGTCACTCACTCACTGCCCTAAGCGAGTCTTCGTTAGGGTTTCTAGTGTGTTGCTCCATCATCACCAGAAGCAAGTTGGGGAAGACAGGGTTTATTTAATGTTACAGTTGTGCATCAGGAAAGTCAGGGAAGGAACTCAAGCAGAGGCCATGGAGGAGTGCGGCTTACTGGCTTGTTCCTCTTGGCTTGCTCAGCCTGCTTTCTTATACAGAACCACTACCCAGGGTTGTCATCACCTACAATGGTTGGGCCCTTTCATATTGGCTGTTATTAAGACAATATCATGAAAACTTGCCTGTAGGCCAACTTTTGGTGGCTTTTTCTCCATTAAGATTCTCCCTTCCAGGGCCGGGCAGTGGTGGCACACACCTTTAATCCCAGCACTTGGGAGGCAGAGGCAGGTGGATTTCTGAGTTCGAGGCCAACCTGGTCTACAGAGTGAGTTCCAGGACAGCCAGAGCTATACAAAAAAGAAAAAAAGAAAAAAGATTCCCTTTCCAAATAACCCTAACTTGTATCAAGCTGACAATTAACTAGCTAGGATGGTATGACTTGTTCTCTGATAGCCTCAGTGACTTGTTTGTCCAGTGTTGGCCTCTGGCCTCCTTCCTTGCCTTTCTATTACCTGGTTTCACTGAAGACTTGCCCATTAACAGACTCGGTGGTACTGTTTCTCATTGCTGTGGTATGAATAGGAATGGCCCCCATAGGTTCATAGATTTGAATGCTTGGTCATTAGGGAGTGGCACTACTTGACAGTGATTGTGGCCTTCTTGGAGGAAGTATGTTACTTCCTCCAAGGGGTGGGCTTTGGGTTCCAAATGCTCAGGCCAGGGCCACTGTCTTTCTGTCTGTCTGCTCCCTGTGGGTCAGGGTGAAGAGTTAGCTACTCTCCAGCAGTGTGTCTGCATGCATACCACCATGTTTCCCACAACGATGACCATGGACTAAGCCGTTGAAAGCAAGCCGCAGTTAAATGTTCCCCTTCATCAGAGTTGTCATGGCCATAGTGCTTCCTCACCAAAATAGCACATTGCTGCCCAAGATACTCATGCAATCTCACCCCATCTCAAGATACTCATGCAATCTCACCCCATCTCAAGATGATACTCATGCAATCTCACCCCATCTCAAGCTGGAGCCCTTACCACTTCTCCACTGTGTACAAATGTCAAACTGGTGTGAACAGAGTTTGCTCATGGCTGTTACCCTAGCAACTGGAGGCACTAGGATGGAAGCCGTTCTCTGGTCTTAGCAAGACAGCTTGTTCCCCGAGCCCCTTTCTAAGCCTGATGCATCCAAGTAGGTACAGGTTTCTTTTTGCCTCTTCACCTGTAAGTCATAGCTAGAGCTGCAGCCTGCTGTAGTAAGAACAGGGGATCAGGGTCCCTTATGGGACCAGGATGACAAGAGTTATTTAGGTAGAACATAGATTGATTCTCACAGATGCATGGAGCCTGCACTGGGCTCTAATCCTGCTCCCAGGTTGGGGAACTGGAAGCTATGGGCTGTGTGTGATCCCTGGATGCTGATATGTTTCCTCGAGGAGGCAGAAGCCAAATTCCAGGTGTCAGGACAGCTTTGGAGACATCAGCCCTCCAGGTGATGCCCCCCCCACATACCCTGGGGGCTCCTGATCAGCTGCACAGAGACAAGTGTGAAGTTGGCGGGCGGTCGCCATGTGGTGGCAGAAGCTTACCCCTGGAGGAGAAGCACTTCAGGCATGATTTTGAGTCGGCTGGGAAGGAAAAAGGAGACTGCTTGGCAGCTGGCAAGTGGGTCTATGATAGAAAGCCTAGAGCTTCTGCAACTGGATGTTGCGGGTGAGCAGCTGCCTGCCAAGGTCACTCGGGAGAACGAGCTAGTGGCTGCTGGACCAAGGCTCACTGAGCAGAAATTAGGAATAATCATGGGACAGGCAGTGGCCTTGTCTATGGTTCTCAACTAGGTGATACGTGGCAGCAATCGGAGGGAAGAGTGACTGGTACATAGCGGGTAGAGGCCCGAGGTGCTGAACATCCCAGTGTCCAAGGCAGCTCCCACGGCAAAGAACTGTTGTCCCATGTCAGCGATTACCTGATTAGTAAAGTGAGGCATGAGGTCCCCAAGTCTGGTCTCTAGAACCCACATACAAATGTTGCATGTGATGCACACTCAGAATTCAGTGCTGAGGAGTTGGAGACATGCAAATCCCTAGGGACTGATGGTCAGCCCAGTTTAGCCTAATTGGTGAGCTCCAGACCCAATGATAATACCTAGGGTTGTCTTTCTGGCTTCAATACACGCACACACACCAAACAAACATAAAAACTACTAACACCAAATGCCAGCAAGAGTGGCCTTGGCCAGCCCTATTCTGAAGGTACCCACGTGTCTGCTCCTTAGGAGGAGGAAGGGAGACAATGGAGGTCCGTGAGGAAAAAGAAACCACACAAAGAAAAGAGCCTTCTATACCCAGGACGCTCTGGCTGCTCTCTGTCCATCAACAGCCCTTTGTCACCGTGAACCAGTCATCCCCTTTTGTGGCTTCAAGTTGCGATCAGAGGACTGGTGGCTACCCCTACCTGGCTAGCTAACCCTCTTCCAACCAGCTCCTCCAAGCTCTTCCTGGGTGGGATGCCACAGAAGGCCAGAAAGATGAGGAAAGATGGATTGTTGGTTGGTGTGACTGAAGCTCAGGGGCAGTCAGCACAGGTCAGAACAGGATCCTGGGCTCGGGACTTTGCCTCTTTTATCTAGACTGAGTCTTAGCCAATTGGCAGAACCACTACAGGGTCGGGCCATGGTAGCTTTAGATGAACCCACTATAAAGGAAAAACTTCTTTGGCCTCTCTGTGGCACTGGGACCCAATGACTATGCTTAGGCTTCCTCTCACCTCAGTGACAAAGGACAGGTTGACACATGTTTTAGTTAGGGTTTCTGCTGCTAAAGAATAAGAAGGAAGAAGCCAGAGTGTGCCGGCCCTTCCCTGCCAGAGTAATCCACACAGCTTCCTCCTGGCTCCCCACCAGAGATGCTCTCTAACTCAGGTCCCTACAGCAGAGCTGAAGAGAAGACACAAGGCACACACAATGATTCCGGCCATGATGGTGGGAATTGTAGCCCCCAGGTGCATCTCAGAGCAGAGCTTGCTACTCCAATCGTGCTTAGGACCAGTTTGGGCAGAGTTGCCAAGGGCAAATTGTTTGATACCAGTCCCCAGCGTGCTAAGTCCAAAAATCGAGAGTGACTATTTAGAAACTTAGATGGGAATTTGTCCTTGCTGTGACACCCAAGCAAGTTGTCAATAAACTCATCTCCTTGGGTCTAGACTGATCCCAGTGTTTATCAGACTGGCAAGGTGAATCACGGGGTGCCGCTGCCGGGACCACATGCCAGTCTGCAGAGGACTGGAAAATCCCCGTGGTCTTCCTCCCTGCTGGCTAGCTGGAGGACAGAGCTCCAACTGGCTCATTATGGAAGTCCTCGTGGAAGAGACAGTCTGAGTGACTGCTGAGCTTAGCATGGGGTAGAGAGGGTGGCCAATACCCACGAAAGTGGCAGGGCCCCCTGTTTGAGCTTTAGTGGTTGTAGGCTGCTCGCTGCACAACATCTCCTATTATTCCCCATCATTGTCCAGGTAAAGAGGGTCCAGAAACCTAGAGAGACCTAGAAGGTCACCCAATCAGGACGTGACAGAATTGACTCTAACCCCAGGACACCTGCTCTTTTGGCACTGGGGACAGTGCTCCTTTCTTGTGACACTCAGGTTACATATTAGCCCTGCCACTCCCGGCCTGGGTCTCACAGCCTAGTAGTGTCATTTACTTCAGACCATGGGGCCCAACTATCTGCAGAGAAAGGACGCAAGGCCGTCCCACTGCCACCCACAAGGAGCTGGGGGCATGTGACACACACTCAGGATAAGACTGATTAGAGGAGAGAGCAATGCTACTGTTCTGAGTCACTTCTGCATTTTCTGGTTCCTCCTGTCTGGCTGCCTGAAGGATCAGAACACCTCCAATCCCATCTGGGACACAGAAGTGACCCAGGCCTGTTCTGTGACACCCCAGTCTCCAGCCTGGGCCCTGGCCTCCCCTTAGTGATATTGCTCCAGAAACCCTCGGGGTACAGACCTGCCTGTCCACATGTGGACTGGCCCTCAGCACATGCCAGGAGACACGGGGCTGGAACCTCTGAGTGTTACTGAGCACTCAGCATCAGGATACAAAGGTATCCTTGGGTACTAGGGAGAGAGGAAAGGCCAGAATGACCATAGCAGTCGTGCAAGCCAGCTTCCTTCCCATGCCTGCTCAGGTCTCATGTTCATGTTCTTTCTCCTCCATTACCCAGTGAAGCCTCTCTCTACCAGACTGTCTGTCTTGAAGACAGACTCCCCTATCAAAACAAAACTGTCTACCCCTAGTAGGCTGTGGACAAGACTGGTCATTCAGTACAGGAGTCTGTATGGTCCTAGAAGGACCACTCCCTACTTGTGTTCTTTCTCGATCCTTTCTCATCAGCCAAGACTTTCCTGTCTCTGCGGCTGCCTGGGCCTTCCTCTTTTTCCCATCTATGCCCACTGGCTGCCCACCAGCAATGCCCTCATGAGAGAAGGAGGTCAATGAGCCAGAAAAGGCCTTCCAGCAACCACTTAGCCCTTGCCAAGAAGGTCGAGAAAGGAAAGACGTCAGAGGGGAGGATTACACCCTGCCCTTGTCAGAGGACACTCTTGTGCCCGTCGCCGGCTCCTGTTCTAGCTGTTTACCTGGGCTGGCTGCATTTTATCTCTGTGGTTCTGTGTACTTACCAGGGACCTGAACCAATAAGCTGTTCTCAGTTCTCTGAATGCCCTGACCTCCCGGTGCCTAAAGACTCAACCAAGATTCCTACAATGCCTCACGACAGCCTTACGTCTCTGCCAGGGGTATCCTACCATGGCCCCATGGCCACGTTACACTCTTGGGTGGTAGGCTGGACACCTCCAGCACTTACTGAGTGTCTCAGACAGTTCTTTATCTAACATGATCCAAAGAAGCCAAAAGCTTGGGAATCCCTGTGTCCAAACACAGAAGACTCCAAAGTCAGCTCAAACAATCTCCTCCCTGGCTCTCAGCAGTGAAGCAGATGGACCTGCCCATCCAGATTCTCTTCTGGACTTTGACCTAGGTGCCCTGGCTCCCCACCAGACCAGAGATCAGGATGATAGTGGAGAGGAATAGGTGCCACTCAGACCACCTCTGGGCTCCTGTGGTTGCTGTTCCCTGGACCCAGCCAACCAGTGACAGGATTGTCTGTTTCCATGGCATCTTCATGTGGTCCAGGAGCACATGGTGGATGGCTGCCAACACGGAGGGCTCTCAACAGGTGGCCCTGGGCACAGAGAACTGCGTCCTGGAACAGAATTCTGATGTGTCCACTGCACACTAAAGGGAGGACCTTTCCCACTCCTGAGATGAAATTCTGAGAGACTAGGCTCCCTCTTGCCCCATAGTCCTGCCTTTTAATTTCATGGAAGCAGCTCCTGCTTCTAAAATAAGAGGTTAATACTCTGCTTCCTGACAGACCCCAAGGAGTTGTTTTCGAAATAATTGCCTGTATCTGAAAGTTAATCACATTGTATCACCCTCCTTGCAAGTGTCTATTTTTACTGACAAATGTTTCCACCCGCCAGTGTGGCCTCTGACCTTGAGCTCAGCTGTAGGCTAGAGCTCTAGCCTTTCAGAGGGTGAAGGTAGGGTAGGGTGGGGTGGGATGTGAAACGTGAAAAACCCTGGGGATGTTCCCTCCTCTCCACTCCTTCTCCTCCTCCCTTCTGCCCATTCTTCTCCTCTTCTAGTTTTTTTTTGTTTGTTTTTGTTTTTAATAGGGTCTCATGTAGCCCAGGCTGGCCTAAAATTCACTATGTAGTCCAGTATGACCAACAACTTCTAATCCTCTTGTTATTACCTGAGGGCTGGATGACAGATACGTGAGTCACTGTGCCTGGTTTACTCAGGGCTGAGAGTCAAACCTAGGACTCCTTGTATGCTAGGCAAACACTCTAAGAAATGGACTACATTTCCATTCCTATCCCCTCCCCGACCTCTGACAGCTTTTCTTAGACCGAAGACATTGGTAGGATATCTTATAGATCACTCTAGTTCATACTTATGAAGGGCAGACGGTATGCCAGACCCTTTAGGAGTGTTTCATGCCACACTCAACGATGCAGGGAGTCACGGTTACCCCATTTTCCCAATTTGGGGGAGAGTGTGTATATGTGTTGTGCTGTGTGTATGATATATGTGCTTGTTAGTGTGATAGCGCATGCTCATGTATGCACATGTGTGGTCAGGGCAGCGATGAATATCAGGTATCTTTCTTCTATGACTCTTCATCTTTACTTTATGAGGTAGCATCTTTCACTGAAACTGCAAGCTCATTGATTAGTCTGGGCTGGACTGGCAGATGAATGAGCTTCAAGGATCTTAGAATGTCTTAGAATGCACCCCACCTCTCCAGTGCTGAAATTACATAGGCTGCCATGCCCAAGTTTCCCCTCCTCTTGTCCCTTTCTTCCCAGCCCTCCCAGGTCTGTCTCCTACCTTTAAGGCCTTCCCCTTAAAAAAAAAAAAAGAAAACAGAAGAAAAAATAAAGAATGAAAGAGGGAAAGAAAGAAAGAAAGAAAGAAAGAAAGAAAGAAAGAAAGAAAGGAAGGAAGGAAGGAAGGAAGGAAGGAAGGAAGAAAGAAAGAAAGAAAGAAAGAAAGAAAGAAAGAAAGAAAGAAAGAAAGAAAGAAAGAAAGAAAGAAAGAAAGAAAAAGGAAGAAAGAAAAAAGAAAGTTCAAATTGTGTTGTCCGTATAGTTACTGGAGTATGGTCACACTCCCTATGGCCAGTCCCTTAAAGAAAAGAGAGTCCTTCCACACCAGCATCCCCACCAGAAGCCATCAGTTGTGAAGGCTAACCAGCCTCCTTATCACAATGTTTAAGAGTTCTCTTTTTGATGGGGGTTGTCTGTCACTCTCTCTCAACTGTGAGTTAGCTGTCTCTAATACCACTGCAGAAGAGACTTTCTTGTCCCGTATAGTCAGTAGGAACAGGGATCATAGACTTCCACATGGCATCTGGTGACAGCATGGACACCCATCTGACCTTTGTATGCCCAAATTTTTATATGTGGATTCTGGGAACCCAAACCCGGTCTTCCTACTTTCCCGGCAGATACTGTACTGACCAAGCTGTCTCTCCAGCTTCATCTTTCCCATCTTTTAAGCCATGAGGATATTACTCACACTGATAACCCTACTTGCTCAGAGCCTCATAGCAGGGTCGGGTCCACCTACATCTGCTTCCCTGATGTCTGCATCTCCCAGAAGAAAATGCTTGGTCTAGAGCAAGATGTCTTGTGACGAGCATTTTAAGAGGGTTTGGTGTATAGCTTGCAAGTGTCTCTGATGACTGGGGCCTCTAATAGGATGCGGTTATAATTAACAATTCATTACTTGACCAGAAAACTGCAGTCAATATCTCCACCCATTCTTCCATCCCTGATGGGTTCTTATTTCCAGACAGTCCAGAAATGGCGGCATGGAATCTGAGAAGAAAGACAGCACCCTCAGCTCCTCTGCCACCCAGAAGGAGACAGGAAGGGCAAGAATCTTACAGGGCTCACTCAGTTTTTCCAGACTCCCTATGGGGCTGCTATACCCTCCCCCACACCCCACCTTAGGCTCCAGGTCACTAGGATGAACTGCACTGGTACCTGTGGCATTCTTTTCTTTTTTAACCACTGAGCCGAAGGTGGGCTTCTGGGGTTTTCTGTACCTGATGTGGCTTTGCTTCCCCCCTCCGCCCCCCGCCTTTCTGTTGTTTTATGCAAACAACATATCTGATGTTTGCTTTGCTGTTTCACTTGGGCTCCTCTGTTTTTAGATGACACCCAAGTCGCACAGGGGCAACAAGGATTTCTTTATGACAACTGCATAAGCTAAAGGGAGCAGGTGACAATGCCACCCATATCTTAGTCCCCAGGTATCCGGTAAACACCTACTGTATTCATTGGGTTTCCAGGCCCAGTGGTGAAGGAGAAACACCAGCTGGGGCTACTAAGGCTCAAGGAAGAGCCCTTGGTCCCCACACATTAAGGTCCCCAGATGAAGAGAAGCAGAGCTGTGGGTTCAGTTTCCTAGACCTGTTCTTCCCACATAAGGTTGCAGCCCTAAGGAGCTCATGGGAACCTCTGAGAGAGGCCGATGAATAAGGGAGTCAGCTCCACACTTAGGCACAGACAAAGACACTACAGCTCAGAGAGAGAAGGTGACCTACTGTAAGCCCGTTGGATGCAGAGCTAAGGGCAAAGTCAGGCACACTGACTGCCACACTGATGACCTACCCGATTCTCGGCTGAAATTCTCAGCCTTGCACCTTGCTCCTCTATGGAGGCCTTACATCTCCATCTCTCCCAATCTCTGGGACCAGAGCTCAGGCTCTTGCCAAGAAGTTAGACATTAACAGTGGCTCCAAATGGGCACATTTGACCCCTAAACTATTTCTGTGAGGCTGATCTTTGCTAGCTGCCGATGCTCCCCTAGGAGTCAAATGTCTGCAAGGGTAAGAAATGGATTTTTCAACTTGAGCTCCGGGCCCGTGGCTTTGCTTTTTCATGTCTGCGCACATTGAGAAGGGTTTTACTTGCCAGTTTTCTCCCCAGGCTGGATATCAAATCCCACAGTTTGCCTTTGTTTTTGGGCCTCCCCTTCCTTACTCTGTTTCAGGTCTGTGGCCAGGTGACTTCCTACCCCACAGCCCACAGTCGCAACCTGGTTCGCTTTTTTGACTTCCATCCTTCCCAGCACCCCTAGAAAACTGGACTCCACTAGGACTCGAGCAAAGAGACGATGGAAGAGAGGACCACCCAGAGCCACTTACGGGCATTCCCTAGCAATGGGAATTCTCCCTTTGAAGGCTCAGAAATGGCATGGGACAAGACTGGGGCTCTGACACAGCAAGGGAAAGAGCTGTCTGATGGTCACAGCAATGCCCAGACCTGTTCTTAAACACGGGACCCGCAGGGATCGTTGTTCAACTTGTCACAGCACTGTGTAAAGAGGGATGTCACAGCCATTTTCTCCTCTGCTTTAGACTTTGCCTAATGCTTCTAAATTGCTATAAACAATAACAGCAGCAATAAAACTGGCCTCCCTGGAAGTCACTGGATACTCATTGTCCTTTAAGAACACACAGAGGCCTAGTTCAGCCCACACAGTCACTATCCAGAATCACCTATCACCAGAGCATTAGATATGTCCCTAGGAAGAGCAGTTAGTGGATGGGTCATAAGAAGAGGGACCATTTCTCCTCTCTATGCTTATCCATAAACACACACACACACACACACACACACACACACTCCACACGCATGCACACACACTCCTCATCTTTCTTGCACTCTCCCACAATGCTCTATAACAAGTTCAATGAGAAATGCACACTATAGCCCCCGAATGACCCTTTTCCAAACATGGTTTGCCTGTCAATCATCAGTGAAAGAGCTGGTTTTTGCATGATCTCCAAGTTCCCTAGATTCATATGTTCAAACTGATGAAACTCACAGATGGTCAGCTGGTAGGGACTAAGCATGAGATTTAAGTGTAAATTTAACAAAAACAGAGTCTTAGGCTTGGAGTACTGGGTTTGAAATCTGTGTGCAGGCGCTAAGGGCAAGGTCAAGCTTGCTGACTGACAAGCTCACGGTGCCGCTTTCTGAACAAGTAGCCTCAATTCTCTATGCCTAGGATATAATTCTTCTTGGACTATTATGACGACTACATGACTTAATATCTATAAAGCAACTAGACTAACACTGGGAAATGTGTACAGACCACACAAATATCACAGTCACCGCCTCTCACTCCCCATTTCCTGGGCACATGCTGAATGTATCAAGTAAGACAAGTCCCCCAACTCCCACTAGCCAGTAGGAACAAGAGAAAAAAAAGTACCTTTTAGCTTAAGAAACTGTGAACATGCCAAACAGGTCATTTCACACAGTTCTAAGAATGGCCTCAGAAAGAACCTTTATTGATTTCCATGTAAACTTGAAAAAAAATATCCACAGCCCAATTTTTTGAATTTGCTTAAGAGGCTGCATTTTAACCCCTGTGAATTTAGATCAAGGCTCAGTACACAGGAGTCCTTGGGAAAACACCTCCATTGCTGCTTATCTATACAACCTCCAAGAGTCTCCCTAACTTCTTTGCAGATGACTTTGGTCACCCAAAAAATAATCTTGGGCTCCAGCCCTTAGGTTTACTGAGACTCCCTTAGATTTGAAGACAACCTTTGAGTATTTGGAGAGGGGGGACATTGGGCACCTGAGTGAGCAGGGCAGTCAGTCACATTTTAAACGCGTGGTGGTTTAACTCAAATGCTTTTCGAACAAGTAAAAGTAGTCGGCTTAATAACTGATGGAAAAATCAAAGCAATCAATTAGCACTGCTCCTCCCAACCACTTACATTTTTTGAATGCAATCGCTTTTGAACGTCCCTGGCCACAGTTAACCCGGTGTTTCGGCTTGTGGTTCAGGACGTCCATGTCAGCCCTGAGCGGTCCGGAGACCCAGGCATGGCAATTGGGGCTGCCAGGCGGCAGCGCCAGGCCCACTCACCTTCTCCAGCACCAGGGATGAGGTGCTGGTACCCAGTGAGCGCGCGCGCTCTGGGACGCGCCGGCGAAGTGGCGCCTGTCCTTAGGCTGCGGGCCTGGCTGAGAAGCACCTAGCTCTTCCCGGGCTCTGTCCACCCCCGCGCAGCCCCAGATCGCCCCCGAACTTTAGCCAGTAGGCACTGTAAACGCCTTCTGGAGACTTTCCGAAACTCCGCTTCTCCAGCCCGGTAGCAGGAGCGAGCGCAGTGAGAGAATGCGTTGCGCTCCGGGGGGCTGTGGCTCCCCGGAGGATCGGCCGGACACTGGGGTGCGCGCATCATCGCCTCTCCGAGATGCTAAATCGATGAAGGGCCGCGACACGCGGGCCGCATCTATCTCCGGAATCTGAAGCTTTCTACGGAGGAAAACCGGCAGGAAAGAGCGCCTGAGACCGGGACAGGGCCGGCTCGGAGGGTGTCCAGCAGGGACAGGACCCCATCCAGAGCCTTAAGGGGGATGGCGCTTCGGCCCCAAAGATTGCAGCGATTCTTCGCGCAAAGCCGGTTCTTCGAGTGGGCGGACCCCCTCCTCCTCTGGCGCCGCAGCGGTTTCACCATCACCCATTCTTTTTCCACCAGAGTTGTCCCTCTGTCTCCGAAGCCCGGCTTTAGCGGTCCAGGTAGAGGACGTCAGGTTGAGCCCCAACCTCCCGGGTGGCGCCGGGTTCCCCGATCCTTTCCTCCGGCACCCCTGCCCACGCCTGTCCCGCGCTCGTTCGGCCCGGAGCGCCTCTGATTACCCGGAGGTCGGTCCCCTCTTACCTTCACGAGCCGGAGCTGCGGGCGCCGTCCCATCCTCGGGCTCGCTCCGTCAGCGTCCTGGATGCCAGGATCGCTCCGACATCCCAGAGCGAAGAGCGGGCGGCTGCGGTCTCTGTTGGGCGGCCAGTCTCCCGGGCCGCTGGGCTGCTCCCAGGCGCCGGGCTTCGCACCCTCCCGCCCCGCCCCACCGGCAGGCTCTGGCTCGCCCTGCGCGAGCAAGTCTGGTCGCCTTCTCCCCACTCAGCTGGGCCCACAGCTACCTCTCTCCTGCCTGGATCCCGCCTAGCACGGTCGCCTACCCCACGGTCCGCCTGCCTCTCGCCTCGGCTCCCCGCCCCCTCGCCTCGTGTCCCCTCCTCTTTCTCCCTCCGCTCCCCTCCAGTCCCTCCTCCGCTCCTCGCCCCTCCGCTGGCTGCCGGCTCCCGCCTCCTCGGTCCACTGCCCAACCCCGGGCCGGATCCCCGCACCCTGGCCGTGCTGACCCCCCTCTCCCCGCACCCCGGCTTGCGGCAGTGCGCGGGGCGCACAGGCGGCGGCGGCGGCCGCCGCAGCTAGGGGAAAACCGGGGATCCGGGAGGCGGCGGCTGGAGAGCAGGCAGCCTTTCTTCTCTAGCCTCCTGTGAGGCTGGATGTCCGGACCAAAAGAGCCCGGGGGATCCCGGGGTACTTGTGGGGCCCGGGGGGGGGAATTTAGGAGGCTGGTAGGCGCTGGGGAATAGGGCGATCTCCACAAAACTCAGCCTGCGTGGAAAGAGAAGCTGAGAACTACATTTGGGTGGTTCCCGCCCTGCAGCCATCCAGGAGGCTCACCTCCTCCCCTCCCAATTTAGTGGGGAGGGGAGGCCGGGCCCGAAACCCCCTCCCGCTCCGCGCGCCTTTGGCCTAAACACACCTAGGATGTGTTGAGACACTGATGCTCTGCGGCGGGAACCCTTCCTTTTTGAATCCTTCGTTCGTTCACTCATTCATTCATTCGTTTTTGGAACTGAACGTCTGTCTTTTTGGTCCAGGCCCTACTTAGGATCCCCAAGATAAGTGGAGACAGCAGGCTGGGCACCTAGTCTGTAAGGAGGAGAAAGCAGGGCGCGCATTGCGCCGCAACGCTGTGGACGCAGCAGGGAATCCAGCCCGAAGGGCGTGGAGGGGGCCACAGCGCCCCCTCTTGGCCAAGCTCTCGGGGCTGGAGCGGGCTGTCCCGCCAGACCTCCGGGTCTTCGTCTAGGTTGGCTTTCTAATTCCACTTCCAGCCTGAAACACAGCTCTCGCCACCTTCAGGCCTGTTAGGTGGATTGCTCTTTTGATTTCCTTCCCCCACCTCCCTTTCCTTCCCCAGCGAGAGATAGAGAAGGAGAAAAGGAGTGTCGGGGTAGAAACATCTTCACCTCTCAGGTCCGGGTCTCCATCTTGAGTACGCAGAAGCACGGAGAGAAGCAAGGTCCCAGTGGGGGAGCCAGCTTATTTTAAAATGTCACGGAGCTTGGCGACTCTGGGCACTACTTTGTGCAACTCCCCTTCCTTACATTTTGTTCTCAGCACACTGGACAAGATCCACAGCTTAGGGGCCCAGGCAATAGTCATTTTGGAGCTGGAGTTGCTGTTGGTCATGTGACAGTTTATTGGTGAGGAAACTGAGGCACAGGGGAGCGTGGCTTGTCCAAATCCCCACAATCCGCACCTTCCTTCCTAATTCCCAACTCAGTGTCCCTGGCGGTCTTGGCTCGGATGGGGTTGGGTGCAGAGTCGGGCGGATCATTGATTAAACCCACTGGTCACATTGGCTTAGCCATTGCGCATGCACAGTTCAGTGAAGCAGAGTCCTGAAGTCTTCAGGTTCAAAGCAGTGACTCACACCAGTCAGCCCCAGAGAGATGGACGTCTGGACATACCAACCAGACTGCCGACTTAGAGTACCCGCTGTTACCAGCAAAAGGGAAATGTAGAGTGACAGGGTAGCCTACTAGTCAGGCAAATGGGGCTGGAGTCTAGGCTCTTCCAGGTTCAAACTGAAGAGCTCTAGAAAATGATTTAGTGGGGGCCTCAATAGTCCTGCTTATTAAACGGACACAGGAAGGTGCACCTCCTAGAGTTGTTCGTGAGGAAGTGCTTGGCCCAGTGTCTGGTATGTAGTTCCTCTCATGGTCATCATCAAGATAGAGTGGGCCCGGTGTTCTTCCAGGAAATCCTTGGCAGAAAATAAATTCTTGAGAAGGGCCGTGGAACCCTGGACTGAGGGATGGGAGGAGGGAGGGGAGGGGAGGCTAGCTGGTCCCCAGGGCCACATCTCAGTCCTGGCCTTGGAGGACAGTCCCTGGAGGAAGGACAGCCTCAGGGCTGCCCCTCTCTGGGTTCTGATTCCTGGGGCTCAGTAAGCAGCAGATTTTGGCTCTGAGCTCACCCTCCTCCCCTTGACATGATCTTTAAATATGCTAATGCCATCAGTTCACAGAAATCGCCTCTGGTTCTTCTGGCTCTGAGCCTCCTCCCTGAAGTGTCTCCAGCCAGTCCAGCTGCATCCAACACAGTCACCCTGGTTGTGTTAATTCCCTGACCTAACCTCTGTCAGGACCCCAGGCTGAAGCTGGGGCTTGGGTTTCATGCCAGGATCCAACTTGTTCTGAGAGCCACAGTTCAATAGTTCACAGTATCCCCTTGTATTTGTCTGGAAACTGCAAACCTTTTTTTACTTTCAAAAGCTTGGCTCTCTGCTCTGCTGTGTAGCAGCTCTATGTCTGCCATCATCCCGTCCCCACAGTCTGATGTTCAGGGCATGTCCTACAGTCTTACCACACTCTTCTCTGGGCCAGCTTGGCCCAGAGGAGCCTTCTTTCCCCAGCCAGAGCCTTCACACACTCTCTTTCTATTCCCTCCCTTGCCTTCTATTCAGTCTAGGTCCAAGCAGGAATCAGCTTTCTCTCCAGTAACTCTTCCAAAGAAAGGAGCAGCATGCGTAACCCAGTCTTCTAGATATCAGAGAGATGTAAAGTCGGTGGTGGTGGTGGTGGTGGTGGTGGTGGTGGTGGTGGTGGTGGTGTGTGTGTGTGTGTGTGTGTGTGTGTAGGACACTCCTCTCAGATCACCTGTGACTAAGAACCAGGCCTATTTATTTATCGCAGCAGGGTCTCAGTAGCCCAGGCTCTCCTGGAATTCACTCTCTATCCCAGACTGGCCTCTAACTCATGACAATTTTCTTTCTTCAATCTCCCAAGTGCTGAAATTACAGGCATGCTCCATCAAACCCAGCTATTTTTAATGTTCTAATTGGTCACAGGTGACACTACTGCAAATACAATGGGAATAAGTGACTAGGAAGTGAAATTTAAAAAAAAAAATAAAGGCACAATTAAAACCCGAGAGGATCCAGTGGACCCACACAACTCTACCAGGTTGCTTTGACATGCCTGGATGCTTATTTTCTGTTTTCCGCTAAGCTTGTCACACCTTGGCAACACAGTTGGCAGACCCACATCAGTGTATAGATCATACTTGCCGTAGCCCCAGTCTCAAGGATGGAGCCAGGGAAGTAGCCTTGAAGAGAGAGCTGTCTTTAAAAATCCCAGGGACACTGGGAGACAGTGTTAGTTATTCTACTTAATCAACAAACATTTAATGAGCAGCAACTATATGCCAGTCACCGTGGGATGCCAAGGTTAATAATGATTAATGTGCCAGGGTCCTAGTCCTCAAGGTGTTCACAGCTTGGAGTGGGATACAGACACTTGAATAAATTATTAAAAGCTAGCAAAATTGGGTCAACAATAGGCAGGGCACACTATGGCCACAGAGGCAGGAATATTAATCCTTCCTGGCCAATAGGGAAGAGTCTATGGAGGAGGCAAGGCTTTTGCAGGATCGGGAGGGAGGGAGGGAGGGAGGGATCTGTTCAGTACCATATGCCCCTTGCTCTCAGTAAATACAGTGTGTAAAGTGCTTTATGTGCAGTGCCTTGTGCCATTTAAACTCTCTCCCCCTCCTTCCCCCACCTCTCTCTTTCATCAGGGTTTTTTTGTTTGTTTGTTTGTTTTTCGTTTTCCAGGATTTCTCTGTGTAGCCCTGGCTGTCCTGAAACTTGCTCTGTAGACCAGGCTGGCCTCGAACTCAGAGATCCACTGGCCTCTGCCTCCCAGGTGCTGAGGTTAAAGGTGCTTACCACCACCCAGCCATTTAAATTATTATTATTTTTAACATTGTATTGATTATTACTCGGTGTGAGTGGAGGTACACACTCATGCTCTGGCCTGTGTGTGGAAGTCAGAGGACAATTCTCAGAAGCCACTTCTCAATTTCCACACTTAAAAATTAAAATGATTATTAAGAAATATTAGCCAGATAGTGGTGGTGCACACTTTTACCACCAGCACTCGGAAGGCAGAGGCAGGTGGCTCTCTGTAAATTTCAGGTCAGCCTGGTCTACAGAGTGAGTTCCAGGTCAGCCAGGGCTATACAGAGCAACCCCATCTTGAAAAACACATGAACAAATTATTATTATTTATTGTGTGTGAGCACACATGCTATGACATCCACGTGGAGCTCAGAGGACAACTTTATCATGTTCTTTCTCTCCTTTCACCTTTACGTGGGTTTCCAGGGATTTAAATCAGGCCACCAATCTAAGACTTGAATAGTATGCATCTTTATGTGCTGAGCCAGGCCAAAAGCCCTTGATCCCATTTTTGAGGCAGCGTCTCTTGAAGTCCTGCTTGTGCTGCGTCCATTCCAGGCTCGCTGCCCCTTGAGCTTCCGGGGAGCTCTCTCCCATCGCTCTCTCCCATCTTGCTGTAGGATCGGGTACCACTGCATCTGGATCTTATGTGGATTCCGGGGATGGGACTCAGGTCATCAGACATGTGTGGTAAAGTGCACTCACTTTTACCTGCTGAGCCATTTCCTTTGCTTTCCCCCTTTTCTTTGGAGAGAGATTATTATATAGCCCAGATTGGCCTTCAACTCACCAAATAGCCAAGGACGACTTGACCTTCTAATTTTCCTGCCTCCTCTCCTCAAGGTCTGGGACTAACAGGAATGCGTCACCATGCCTGCTTTATGTAGTGCTTCAGAGGAACCCCAGGGCTTCTGGCAACTGTTTTACCAACTCAGCCACGCCCCCGGCCCAGCTGCCATTTTTATTATTAAATATTATAAATGGCCATCATTAATATTATCATTCTAGAGATGTAACCAACACTGCCCTTAATTTTGGGGTGGGGTTCTGGTGTCACACTAGTGGAGGAGGACAACCTGGATTTGGTCTTATTGCCTTTGTCAGAGGACAGAGTTTTTTGGGAGAGATGGATTGTGGGAAGAGAATTCGGACAGGCAATGGTGGCAAGAGAGGGAGACGATTCTCTTAGAGACCAAGCCTGGGCCCAGGAAGCTGGTAGGAGCAGGGGAAGACTGGAGAAAGGGCTGATCTCACCCTTTTGCTCCTTTAGAACTACGGGTGCTGACGATGATGCCTTTGGGAAGGCTGCTTTCAGGGCTCCACTTTTCCACAAACGTTCCTCTTTGAATCCTGGCAACAGCTAGAGGGAAAGTCTCTCGGAGGCCTGACATCCATGCTCATACAGCTGGCTAGACACAGGCAGTCCCACATCCTTGGATGTTTCCAGCGCCCCATGGAAAGATGGCTTGAACCTGGTCCTCTAGGGAGTTGCACTCTGCTTTAGAGGGGTTTTCAGTTCCAGAAAAGTGAGACCTTGCGATGAGACAACTATGGATGGGGCTTGGCAGTGACACAGTGAAGGAGAATTCTTGTGGCTCTTCCTTGCCTTGCAGGTGTGAGCTTGCATCTATCAAGGGCACCAGGTACACTTATCTGTGGCACAGTTACCATATATTTGCATTTATTAAGCAGGGACAAGAAGGCTATTGACATTTATTGTTTTTTTATTAAAATTTTTTATAACTTTATTATTTAAAAAACATGCAAATAAGTTGTAAAATTTTTGTAAAATAATTGTAGACGTTCATTGAGTTACATAGATTTGAGGTCTGGTAAATTTTGGTATATGATTTTTTTTGTTTATCTATATCTATTTGGTTCTTTTGAAAGAAAACTTTTTTCTTTCAAGACACGGTTTCTCTGTGTAACAGTCGTAGCTGTCCTAGAACCCTCTTGTAGATCCTTCTGGCCTCTAACTCACAGAGGTACCTAACCTGCCTCTGCCTATTGAGTGCTGGGATTAAAGGCATGCACCACCATGTCTGACTCTGTAACAAACCCTTTTAAAGGTGCATGGAAATAAGAGGGTTTGCACAAATGGAAAGGTGTTAAAAATTAAAAAATTAAAATTAAAATTAAAAAATTCTGGAAGTGGAGCAATTTTTTTTAAAGGCAGGGTACATACCCACTTTTCTCTACAGAGAAATTATCTCCCTCCAGAGGCCTAAGCCAGAGCCAATAGACCAGGGATCCTTTTGTGTCCAGTCCAGAAGAGTCTTTGGCAATGTCTAAAAACAATTTTGGTTGCCATGGTTGGGAAAGTTGTTGCTGGTATCCAGAGGTCTAGGGATTCTGTAGGGATAGCCTACAAAGTATAAAATGGTGCACCCCAAAACAAAGTGCTACCTGGCTCAAAACACCCACAGGACATCTGTGCCAGTCAGTACTGTGGCAGACTCGGCACTCCAGGAAACTAGGGTCCAAACCTAGATGTCCCATTCTGCATGGGAATCACAGAGGGGCCACCTTCTCTTCTCTGAACAATGTCACCTCTAGCACAGAGTGCCCAGTTCTGTTCCTAGCACCCACACTGGACAGCTCATAGGCACCTGTAATTTCAGTTCCAGGGATTCTGATGCCCTCTTTCAGCCTCTGTGTGTATGTGTGAGTGCACACCGGTGTGTGTGTGTGTGTGTGTGTGTGTGTGTGTGTGTGTGTGCCTGTCTTTTGGAGATACAAACTGAGATATTTACAGATGAAATGTCACAATGTCCTAGATTTGTGATTTGTGCTTAGTGATACGGGAAGAAATGGAGTGGGTCAGGATCCCACTGAAACCAGATTCTGTTGTTAGCAGTTAATCTGAGTGGTGGGCACATGACTATTTAGGGTCACATCGAGCTTATCTATCATGAGGGGTTCCATGCAGCTCTATGGTAGAGCTTGTGCTTAGCAGGCATGAGACCCCAGTTTCAACCCCCAACACTAGAACAGCCAGCTATATAACTCAGAGCATATAGGAGCTGCAGGGACACTTAGGGAATTAATAGACTGTGGTTTCCAGACCATTTCCAGTGAACTCTAGTTCCTAAAGAGAGGCCTCCAGGAACGATGCTGGGGGGGGGGGGAGAGCTGAGCTAGTGAGATTTCCTCCTCCCCTTCCTCCTCCTCTTCTTCTCCTTCCTATATAGCCCATATAGACCTCAAACTCACAATTCCCCTGCTTCATCCTTCCGATTGGGATCAGAGGGGTAAGATATCTCCATGTCAGGGTGCACTTTTTGTTTCTGAGACAGGGTCACATGTAGCCTAGACTAGCCTTGAACTTGCAAAGTCGCTGAGGATGACCTTGAACTTTTGTCCTTTCTGCCTTTATCTCCCAAGTGTAGGGGTGACAGGTGTGCACTGCCATGCCCAGTCTTTATGGTGCTAGGGTTGAAGCCAGGACTTCCTGTGGGGTAGGCAAGTGCTCTACCAACTGAACTACATGACTGACCTTTTTTGACACAGGGATTCATTTGGCCCAGGCTCTCTTGAATGTGCTAAATAGTCTAGACTGGCCTTGAACTCCTGCTCTCCTACATCTACTTCCAGAGAGCACCACTATACCAGGTGAAACCATTGTTGTTATTATTGTTGTTATTGTGTTGTTTTGATTTCAAGACAGGGTTTCTCTGGTAGTCTTGGCTGCCCTGGAACTCATTCTGTAGACCAAGCTGACCTCGAAATCAAAGTTATCCACCTGCCTCTGCCTCCTGAGGGCTGGGATTAAAGGTGTGTCCCCAGCCTGAAACCGGGTTTTAGATAGTGGGGTTCTGCAGGAGATCTCATGCTGGTAAAGGTTCTGCCTAGGGGATAAAGGGTTTCCAGATGTATTACAAGACACAGCTGGCTCGGCTGAGGCTTCAGCTCTTAGCCTCCTGCATACAGTACGACATACTGGCTTCCTCCGGCACGGATGCTGCCCATGGTCCTTGTAAGACTAAGGACCTGGGGTCTAAGTGCAGTGGGGGGCCTGGATGGGCTGTGCCATCTCTGCTCCAAGTTGGCTGAGAACACACTGCCTCTCCCTCTGACCACCCATTGCTTGATTTCTAAAGCTGGGTCTGTGGCACTGAGCCAGTCTGGGCTTTGCTGCCTGCCATGTGGCCAGGCCCCAGCAGCTCATCTGGACAGAGGCCAATGCCTCCCAGCCACACCTGAGCCAGAGAAGCAGTGAGTGAGCAGGGTCCAGCCAAAGGCCACACAGCCACAGCACATTCTGGGAGGGAAATCCTGTTTCCCTCTTTCTTTTTGCCGGGTCTCTCCTGTGTGATGGGCTTGCCTGAGATTATACCCCTATGTAGTCAGATGAAGGTGGTGATCAGGGCTGAAGACATTAGGTCCCATCTGCAGGCTAAATGCATAAGGGACTGCTGAGACACGTGGCGGAGGAAACTGTCACATTGTAGTAGAGGTCTATGGCTAGAAATCTGGCTGGGCTGAGCACACAAAGGAGACAGGCACCGGTTGATAGTAAAGAAGGACCAATGCCATGCAGTGAATCTTCTGTTTGCCCTCTGTAATTTTAATTTTTTCAGTCCTTATTTTTAATGATGGTTCTTAAACATTTTAACCTCCCTTGTGCCCACCACCCACCAGAGGTAGTGGATAAGAAAGGATATGGGGGTGGGGGGTGAACCTATTTAGAAAGGTTCTTTGGAGCACCTTCCATCTGTCTTGTCAGGAAATTGGCAGTTCAGTTCACAGGTTAGCAGGCAGCGGCAGCTCCATCCGCTCTCAAACACCAGCAGTCCAGTTCAGTAGAGTTGGGTTAGCAACCATGGTGACATGACCTAGCAGAGACAGCCAGGCCTCAGCCTCAGCTAGAGTCAACAGAAGGGACCTGGAGGGACACCAGGAGAAGTTCTCAGTTGTGCCTCTCTCAGGGAAGCAAAGATCAGCAAAACTGTGAGATCCACAAGTGTTACACAGCTAGCTGTACCAGCAAGCCAAGCTCTGTCCCTGTCACTCCGTGGAGTCTCATTTATACCCTCCACGCATCACGTGACCCCCACGTGCCTTGCCTCAGCACGCACATCCAATCAGCCTGAGTCCAAGGAAGCAGCAACAATGGCAGCACGTCACCGGAAGCTTCCACTTGCGTTTTTCTCTATGGCATCCCGACAAATGCCGCTCAACTACGCAACATAAGGTGGACCAATCCATATGTGTCATTAGCAAAGAACATGTGCCCTTTCACATGCTTGCTTTAGCAGAACATCCTCTCTCCCGTGTCTGCTTCAGCGAAACATTCCGTCACAAGTCCACCTTAGTCTTCCACCTGTGTCCACTTTAATGAAACATTCCTTCACATGTTTGCCCCTAGCAAAACACCATCCAACTGGCTTTCCAAAGAACCCTCAAGTTTCCACTCCAGCCCCTCCACCTATCTAGTCTTCCCCATCTGCACTGTTCCAGGCCTGGAGGAAGTAACTCACACCCATAGGCACGGTTCTCTTCCCGATTCACAACAGGTTTAGCCAACAGGAAGCTCTGGCTGGGGCCGGCAGATGGCTGGGATTTATCCCACCAAGTCTCCAGCTGTAAGTCAGCCATGGCTAGCCACGGTTCTCGGCTGAGTGACTCTCCTGGTGGTTTTGAGTTGAGTGCCTCCAAGCCCAAGGACTTTTCCTGTAGCCCACTGTCTGATGAAAAAGCCTCCACTACTCTGAGACAGCCAGACTGATCCCTTCCAAAGCCATGACCTGTCAGCCAATTCTTTCGTGTACTGGTGCCCACCTTATGTAAGGGTTGTCTCCCTGAACCTGCCTTTCACCCTGGCCCAGCCATGCTCTTGTTATGTGACCTTGGGAAAGTCACATTTGTCTCGGGATCTGTCCTGGACATGGTCATGGTGACAAGAGGTACCTTGGCTGGCTTCACTTGTCCCTCTTAGATTTTCTCTGAGTAAATAGCATGAGAGAGTGCACCTCATTCCTCCTTGCATTCTGTGCAGCACTGAGGGGAGGCCTCTGCAGCGAGGATGGAGAGGTGGAGGGGCGGCTGGTGGGTGGATGATAAATCTCCCTGCAGGGACAGAGGCAATTCATCCCATGCCTCTGAGATGATCGAAATATCTCCTGGGAACTTGCCACCGCCTCTGCCCACTTCCTGATAATCCAGCATGTTCTCATTTGTAACCTGCTCTCCTGGGCAGACTACTCTCTCTTGAATAAGCCGTGACAGTCACACTTTAAAGGAATAGCACGGATCACTGACCACAGTTGCCCCAGGGTGGGTATCAGCTTTGGGGATTGGGGAAACCAAAGTTTTTATAAGATTCCTGTTTGTTCTCTCATATTCTTATTTAAACTGGAAGTTACTTTTATGATATATAAGATCTGGGGCATGGGTCAGTAGAAGCGCACTAGCCTAACATGTGTGAGGACCTGGGTTCAAGGCCCATGACAGAAGGTAAAATGTCTGCTGGGTGTGGTGGTTCATGCCTGTCAGTGTAGCACTTGCGAGGCAGAGGTGGGAGGACCCCTAAGTTTGATGCCAGATTAGGTGACAATAAACCAACCAAGAAAAACAAGGGGGCAGAACGAAGGTGAGGGAATGCTGGGAAATGCTGTCCTCTGGATGGATGGTGTGGATGTTTCACTCAACGAGCACACAGCAGCTGTGATCAGCTGTAAGTCAGCATTACAGCAGGAATGGGGAACACAGTACTCCACCTCCCACCTGCTGAGGAGCTATTGGCAGTTAATGGCTGCTGGAGTAGAGGAAGATAGAGGAGAGGGAGTAGGAGAGGCGAGAGGAGGGGAGGGGAGGGGAGAGTTTTCTTCGGTACTGAGTGGAAGGAGGGTAGAAAGGAGTGTGTGTGTGTGTGTGTGTGTGTGTGTGTGTGTGTGTGTGTGTGCATTATCAAACACATTATATAAATGTATGAAATTGCCACAAGGATAAATAAAAACATGTTTAAAACAAGATAGAAAAAGGTAGTGTGTCTTTTGGAGGGGGGGAGTCATACATAGAAGACCATTGATTGTGCTACTTCTAAGGACCAAACTGGGTAGCTGAGGGCTGGGGCAGGGGTGGGTAGGTGAGGGCTGGAGCAGGGGTGGGTAGCTGAGAGCTGGGTCAGGGATGGGTAACTGAGAGCTGAGGCAGAGATGGGGAGTTGAGGGCTGGGGCAGGGGTGCAGAGCAGGAAAGAGACTCATTAGCTAGTCCTTTCATTGTCTTTGGGATTTTGTACCAAATTCCTCAGTCATTTTTTTTAAAGTACACATTTAAGAACTCATACATGGCCAGGCATAGCGGCATATGCCCTTGAATCACAGTATTTGGGAGGCAGAGGCAGGCAAATCTCTGCATTTGAGGCCAGCCTGGTCTACAAGCATAAGAAACTTATGTATGTGTGTGCATATCTGTGACATTATTATTATTGTTATTATTATTATTACTACTACTATTATTATTTTGGGTTGAGGACTGAACCAGGACTTTACACTTTCTCAGCAAGTGCTCTCCCTAGGCCTTAACACCTCCCTCTGTGCTGAATCACCAAACTCCATAAGACTCACTTTACTCTCCTGATGACTCCAGGCAAGGAGCCGTATGCACAGATCCCTACTAGCTTTGTGACTCGGTAACCATGTGACACTGAACCCCAAACTGATTTCTGGGTGTCCTGCTTCACCAGGTGGGCAGGTTATATCTATAGTTGGAGGAAAGGAGATGACGCCCAGAAACTGGAAGTGAGGTACGCACTGTCTGATGGGGGGTAGTTGGCTGCTTGTGACTGGCTGAGATCCTGCTTGACAGAACCAGCTACGATTTGTACATCAAATTGGGTTGTAGTTGGTTATGGGCAGAGAAACCTGTAAGTCAACTTAAGTGTGTGGGGGCAGCTTTAGACTGAACGTTTTTGTTACTCATTAAATCACTATTAAACGCAATGTAGTGGGCTGAAGAGGTGACTCAGCAGTTAAGAGCACTTACTTGTAGTGAGAATTCTGTGTTCTTTTAACAAACACAGACATGTTTTTGTTTTAATCCCAAGGAATATGTCTTTTGTTTTAATCCCAGGTGTGGGGATGTGGGGCTGCTTTACAGCGGCTGACTATGATTTGCCTCGTGCTCTAGCAGGGGTGTGATTTTGACATCTGTAGATAGTTTCTGCAAGTGTGTGATTCTGGGTTTTTGGTTTTTGTTTTTGTTTTTTTTCAGAAGATATATAAATGCTAGATCCCTGGTTAGCTGTTTGTGGTTTGTTGTAGTTTGTTAAGTAGTCATGTGTGAAGAAACAAAAAGAAGAAATTAGATATCCTGATGGTGAAGATCAAACTTGCCCCAAGAAACTCAACACCCTTAATCAGCAGATCAGCAGGAAGAAGTCTAATGATACAGTTGCCCCTTTTCCTATCCCTGACTTTATTTGGTGATCTCTCCCTCTCCCTCTCCCCGGCTCCCTCTCCCCTCCCCCCTCTCCCCTCCTCCCTCCCCCTCCCCCTCTCTCTTTCTCTTCTCTCTATTCTTCCCCCATCTCCTATCTAGTGTTAGGGGGTAAGAAGAGTGAAAGAAGAGAGATGGAAGAAAAGGGAACCTACAAAGTAGCCAAGCGTCTGACAATGCTTATTGTTCTTGCAGAGGACCTGAGTTTGATTCCCAGCACCCACGTGACGACTCAGGAGCATCTGTAACCCCAGTTCTAGGGGATCTGATTCCCACTCTGGCTTTTTCAGGCAACAAACACTCTCTTGTGGTGCACATACACACATGCAGGCGCGCACACACACACAAAGAAATAAAGTAATCTTTAAAAAACAAAACAAAATTAACTTTCGGCTAAGGTAATGCCATTACCGTTGTAACCCTGCTGTTCAGATGAGAAAGTGTGCTTGTAACAGGCCCCCAGATCTTAACAATTGATTCCATGATGAGGGTTCCCAGCAGGAATGGTTGGAGAGTTACAGCTCTCTGAGAGGAAGCCAAAGCAAGGCGTACTGCTGGGCCTCTTCTGCAGCAGCTGCTCCCCAAGTTTCGGTGGAGGGCAGCTGGGGTCAAGGTCGAGGCCACTGAGGAGTAAATGGCTGCAGTCAAGCTCGCTCACCTGGCTGTTTGGGCTGGATGAGGTCCAGAGAAGAAAGTTTTGGGAGAGCAAATTCTTCCCTGGAGTGTTAGCACTCAATAAAAGAGGCACTATCAGATGATCTTTGGTGAAATAACTCATGCACTTTATTCCTTGTGGATAGAACCTTATAAACATTTGGGCATGGGCTGGGATCTAGAGGCAGATGCTTTCTACTGGCTTGGTCTGAGATGTTAGGGATGCCTCTTCTGCATGAGGAAGAACTTCGGGTGTTGTCCCTATGGAGTGTCATGGTCATGTGTCCCAGGACAGGAATCTGTTTGGGAGTAGATTTAAATGCCTATTATAAGAATTGCTGGTGTTCCTGAGTCCACTCAACCTTACCAGGTTTTCTGTCTGGTGGCACGGTCCACTGTCCCACAGTAGACAGCACCACCTGCCAAAATGAAAACAAAGACCTAATCCATCAAAGTCTGTAGTTCTGAGAAAGTCTCTAAGTGTACCAACCTTGCATTTTAGCTTCTGGAGTTCTGCTTCTGGCTAACTGCTCTTGTTAGTGGAAGCATGAAAACCCAGAACATGGATTTTGCACTTAAAAGCTCACTCTGAGAAAAGCTCAGGGCTACACTGTGATCCAGAACACCAGTGTAGTCACTGGCTGACTAACGAAGACTTTCTACTGGCTTATAGCCCTGTCCAAGCAGTCTTTTCTGGTGACTGTCCACAGCATGCTCTTCTAAGAAAGAAGAGAGGGTGTGGCTCAGACTCACATCGGGTTTCTGTTTCAGAAGCAGGCTGCAGACAGAGCCTAGTTTAGCCTGATCTACTCCCGTTTCGGAAAAACAAATTGGCATGTTGATATATGACTCAGTCTCTGGAAGGTTTGTTTACTGTCACTCAGATGCCTACTGGAGACAGATGACGTGTCCTCAATGCACAAAGCAGAGGTTGAGATCCAGGGCCAAGGAAAAGTCCATCAAACTAGACAGGAGTGGTTGCCCCAGCAACACTTGTACACTGTACTCCCTCAACCTCACGGCTGGAGTGATCTCTCTTAAACCTTGAATCTGCTTCCCAGCTGGGTCTGTGAACTTCTTCGCACTAAGCTGTAGGGCTGTCTCACAGCCACAAGCCAGTGCTTCTTTCTTGGTGGAACTCAATCACTTGTTTAACAAGCGCTCAGAATCTGCAAGCCAAACTCCATGTCTTCCCTGGCTCATTAGGGAATGTGATTTTTTAAGACAGGGTTTCCCTGTGTACCCCTGTCTGTCCTGGAACTCGCTCTGTAGATCAGGTTGACCTTGAACTCACATAGATCCAGCATTTCCCAAGTGCTGGGATTAAAGGTGGTGGCACCACTACCCAGTGTGAATGCACATTTATGGCTCCCTGATTAACTGTTCACACCCATTTCCCACAGGGCTCCCACCACAGAGTAATTTCTGTGGGTGGCAAAGTTCCTGGTCCCAGGTGTGATGGAACCTGGGCCTTGGTGGATGGAGGAGTAGGTGGGTGGGTAGCACTGCCTCTGATTGGACCTGGGTAGATCAGTTCCTGCAACTCATTCAGCTCCATGTAACAGTACTAGGCCTCATGATCCCCAGCCTCTCATATCCCCAGAGAAGAACAGCAGCTGCTCTGGTCCCCTAGGAGCTGGCACATGGAGTCAGCCTCCCTGACACCTCTGGTCACCATGCTACTACCTCTGTAGCCTCCCCAGTTCCCTTCCTAGTGTCCCGTGTCTCCGTTCTAAGTACCTTCCTCTTTGGGTAGGCTCCACCATGATATGAAGTTGCGATTGCCAAACCTGGAAAACCTAGTCCCACTCCAGAGCTGAAGGCCATGACTACAACCTTAGAGGATGAACCCCAAAGGTTCAAAGCCCTCATTGGCTCCCAAAGCATGTTATCACTGTTCAGTCTGTTGGGATGGGCATCTACTGTAGGCAAGGCTTGGGGCAGGGAGGAGACAACCTTGCTATGGTAGAAGAAAACAGGGTCGGGCTGGTCTTGAACTTGTGAACTGAGAATGGCCTTGAACCCCTGATCTTTCTGCGTTAGGGGCTGGGATTGCAGGCAGGAATCACTAAGTGCAGTTTATGCAGTGCTGAGAATCAAACTTAGGACGCTACTGGGTAAATATATTACAAACTGAGCCGCATCCCCAATCTGGAATTTCTTTCTTTCATTTTTAACTTAAAAATTACATCATTTGTTTGTTTGTTTGAGTGGTGTGTGTGTGTGTGTGTGTGTGTTTGCACTCATGTCCCAACACTATTGTGGAAGTCAGAGGACAACTTGAAGAGTCTGTTATTTTCTTCAACCTTGTGGATTCTGGGTACTGAGCTCAGGCAGGCTTGGTAGCAAGTACCTTTACTTGCTGAGTCATCTTGCAGCCTCACTTACCCACAGCCCAGGGTTTCTCGATCTGTGCCAAAGCTGAGGGAGCTGGGGCCTGGCTGTACCTCTGTAGGCCAGTCTCTACCTCTCGATGGCCTTTGACCCTTCACTTTGACGCTCAAAGGTTGAACGATGACATCAGAGCTTTCCACATTGCTTTGTGCAACCCACCATCAGATAGATAAACAACAGAGGGAGTCAGAATCAGTATCAGAGAAAGCCAGAAGCCAACACACACCAGCTTCGTACGTCACTTAACCTGCTTCCAAGAGGAGTGTCTGTGCACATGTGTGTGCATGTATGTTTGTACACATGACTGTGGTAAGTGCATGTGTTTGTTCACATTTTACATGAATGTGTCTCTCTGTGAGTGCACTGGCTCACTATACATAGTGGGCTCCTTACTGTATGTACTGGCTATTTTTGTGTCAACTTGACACAGCTGGAGTTATCACAGAGAAAGGAGCTTCAGTTGAGGAAATGCCTCCATGAGATCCAACTGTAAGGCATTTTCTCAATTAGTGATCAAGGGGGAAAGGCCCCTTGTGGGTGGGACCATCCCTGGGCTGGTAGTCTTGGGTTCTATAAGAGAGTAGGCTGAGCAAGCCAGGGGAGGCAAGCCAGTAAAGAACATCCCTCCATGGCCTCTGCATCGGCTCCTGCTTTCTGACCTGCTTGAGTTCCAGTCCTGACTTCCTTTGGTGATGAACAGCAGTATGGAAGTGTAAGCCGAATAAACCCTTTCCTCCCCAACTTGCTTCTTGGTCATGATGTTTGTGCAGGAATAGAAACCCTGACTAAGACACTGTATCATACATGAACTATTTGGGGGGAAATGCTGGTTATAAATACTCCGAGGTGCTTATTAATAAGTGTTTTGTTTGTTTGAGACAGTCTCACTCTGTAGCCCTGGCTGGCCTAGCACTCATTTTATAGCCAGGGTTAGCCTTGAACTCAGAGCAGATTCTCCTGTCTCAGCCTACCTTAGATTCATGAATCACCATCTGCCCTCTGAGGCCCTTCTGGCTCTAATACTAAAAGGTTTCACATGCCCCTAGAAAAGGGACTGACTCCTGAGACATGGGATGGGGTGTTGCCATCTGTACCTTTGAAGGTGATGGTGGTTTCCTCCAATAGAGACCAGTAGTTAGAACCAGAGGGGAGATGGGAAACCAGGTTCCAGACTGGGGACACAATGGACAAAGGCACAAAGGCCCAGAGTGGAGCATCCTTGCTTTATGTAAGGAGTCAACGACAGGGGTGACTGGACCAGGCTCAGCATAGAAAGGGGAGCTGAGTGGGGAGGGTGTGCTTGAGAGATGGCTCAGTGGGTAAGATCACTTGTTGGGTAATATGAGGACCTGGCTTTGGGCGGCATCACCCATGAAAACAAAAACAAAAACTGGGTGTGGCCATAAGCACCTTTAACCATGTGTGCTATGGTGGACAGAGGCAGGAGGATCCCTGGGGCTTGCTGGCCATCAGTGCAGCTTCAGGCCCACGGAGGCCTTAGGGGAAGAAGGCAGAGAGTGACAGAATAGGACACTTAATGCCCTCTTCTGGCCCCTACTTGTGATAGGAATATGTACCTGTATGCACAGGCACATATGCCACACACAAACACGTCCATCTTACACACACCACAAAAAAGGAAGGTTGGCATTGGCTGAGGGCACAGCTCATAGAGACCCTTGGCCTCCACTTAAGAGTTTTCCCCAGGGTTTGTGGGAACTCGGGAAAAGCTTTAAATATCTAACCGTCCTAGGAGGAACTAGGACGCTGTGCCCCTACTCCTTCCAGAAAGGGTGTTTAGGCTTGCTTGTACTGATAAAACATGCAAATGACTGTTGTACAAGGTGGTAGCTGTGATGGCATGTGGTCCTTAAGGCAGGAAAGAATTTGGGCACTTCTAAGGCAGGGAAGGCTTCAAAGGCAGCATTCAAGTGGCTGTCAGTGTTGTGAGAAAATTGGGGACAGAATACAGGCAATGACTGGAGCCCCAATATCTGGGAATCCAAGCTCCAAAAAGATCACCCTCTCCTTCTTTCCTCCCAAAGGAACTGGCCCATGTGACACCATGAGTCTTGGAAAAGGTGACCATTTGCATTAGAGTCACTGAGCTCAAGGCAGGTCACATCAGGTCCTCTCTTGATGCTCTCTCTGTTCCCTGGGATGGATGCAGGAAAGCCTGAACTCTGGGTCGTTGCCACCCCTCTCTTCCCCCCTCCCCTGCCAGAGATCACAGGCCGGGGAAGGAGAGGTGACGCCACAGGGCAACTATTTTCAGTTCCCAAGCATTAAGCTAGTTTGCCACTGAATGCTGTATATCCGAAGACTGAGCGGCAGGCGCGCTGAATGCAGGGTCTAATTGCGGAGTCCTTGTAAAATGCAACTTGTCAACCCAGCCCGCCCTGGGCGCCATCTCCTGTCAGAGGAATCACAACTGTTTCAGCTCTCTTGGGCTCCTCTATCTATTGCAGGGGAAGGGAGTCTTGGTGAAGGGCTACGCTGAGGCCTAGGACCCTGGACAGCTCCCAGCTGACCTTGCACCAGGAGCTAGATGGAAGGCTGGTGGTGATTGGACTAGGGGTACTGTGGGAGGGACCTGGGCTGTGTGACTCTAGTTTGACCTCCTTTGAGTTAGCAGCTCTGGAAAGCACTCCTCCGGGGTCTGTGCAGACAGCTCAGCCCAGCCTCCAGTCCTTGAACGTTAGCATAGGAGGCTATGACTTGGGTTATAACATGAGGGTTTTCATCCAGCTGGAAGGAGGACTTTATTGACAAGGGGATTCTGGGGAAGGAGGGAGGCTGGAGGCAGCGGTGGGGGTGGGGGGTGGGGATTGGGGTGGGCAATGCTTCATTTCAGAGGTGCTTATTTTTTTCGACTCAAAGAGGAGGTAGGCCCAAGACAGTGTGGCACCCCTAGGGCTCGCTCACCTCTACCCTCTGTGGGCAGAACCTCTGACCTCATTGCATGGATGAAGAAACTGAGGCTCAGGTTAAAACCCTGGATGTGGGAAGGTCAGAGCTTAAATCAAATGACCTACCCACCTACCCTGTCTAAGTCCAGCGCTCTGCTCACCACGCTAAGATCTCAGCGGCTGAGAAGGGCTCGAGTCTCCTGTGCCAGACAGCCAGGCACGGGGGAAACGTTTCAGGGCCTGTGTCTCTGTCAGACACAGAGAAACAGAGTATAAGGTCAGGTTGGCTGAGCACCCGCAAATCCTAGAAGTAGGAGGGTCAGGAGTTCAAGGTCAACCTAGGTTACAGGAGAAATTGAAGGTCAGCCTGACTCAGCTTCTCTGTACTAGTTAGTTTTATTATCAACCCAACACAAACCAGAGACACCTGAGAAGAGGGGGCCTCAGTGAGGATTTGCCTCCATCGGATAGGCCCATGGGCATGTCTGTGGGGGCATTTTTTTCTGTCTTTTTTTTTTTTTTTAAAAGGAGATATATTTTATTTTATGTATATGCATGAGTGCCTGTGTATTACATAGGAGCACCACATATGGGCATCTGGTGCCTGCAAGGAAGGAGAAAAGGCTGGATCCCCTGGATCTGGAGTTCCAGATGGCTGTGAGCCTCTGCGTGCATGCTGGTCACTACACTCAGGCCCTCTGCAAGAGCGGCAAAGGATCTTAAGCCCCGAACCGTTTCTGCAGCCCGGTGGGAGCATTGTTTTTTATTGGTCACTGATGTGTGAAGGTCCACCCTACCGTGAGCAGTGCTATCTCTGTGCTGTGTACTGGGTATGAGAGGTAGCTGAAGGAGCCAGGGGAGCAAGCCAGTAAGTAGCATGACTCCATGGTTTCTGCTTCAGCGTCCAGCCTCGAGCTCCTGCCTTGGCTTCGCTCACTGATGGAATACAGCCCGTAAGCTGAAACAAACCCTTTTCTTCTCAAGTCTCTTTTGATCACAGCCACGGAAAAACTAGGATGCCCACCCACAGAGCACTCACCCAGACAGAGGCCACTTGGCTATTTGTCCAGCCTCTGCAGCATCCTGTGCTTACCAAAGATTGCACCTGGTATTTCTTGTAGCAGAAAGAGGGAGCTGAGCCCTGCTAGGTGTCCTGGGCAGAGGGTGTGGACAGACAGGGTCCACTTCAGGTCTCTGAACTGGCTACTGTTTTTATTTAGAAACCCATGTGCTTATCCAAACATGCTTGTGTGAATAAGAAATGGCAACCAAGGTTGCTGGTACCGGCTGTTGAACTGGCTCTCTGAAGACAAGCACAAGATAGACTGACCGTGCTGCATTCCCCAGGCACATGGCTGCTCTGTGTTGTTTTTAACTCATGCATATTTTATGATGCATATCTGTAATGGCTATTCCTGGTTGCTAACTTGACTATATCTGGAAGAAACTCCAATCCAGAATTGGAGGGCACACCTGTGATCTAGATTTTGAGGCTGGAAGACACAAGTTTCTAACCTGGATCTTGGCATGGAGCTCTTGAGGTATAGTGGCCATGAGAAGCTTAGGCTGAGGCAAGGGAATATATGCCTTTAATCCCAGAAGATTGGGGCAAGGAGATTTCCGAGTTCAAGGTCAGCCTGGGACAAAGCAAGTTTTAGATCCAGGCAGAGTGGCACACCTTAATCTGGGCCACACCTTCAGTTGGAGGCCTACATGAAGACATTGGAAGAAGGAAGATTCACTCTTCAACTGCTTGCACTTACATTCTAGCACATCTGTTGGAACCTACTTTGATAGAAGACCAACTTAAAAGAACTAGCCTCATAGGACTGAGCAACTACTAGATCCTTGGACTTCCAATCCACAGCTGCCCATTGTTAGGTTAGTTGGACTACAGACTGTAAATCATCACAATAAATTCCCTCAACATAGAGAGACTTTCCATAAGTTCTAGAGGACCCTGCCTAATGCAATATCACAAGGTCACACCTCATATAAATGTCAAAAGAAAGAGAGAAATCCTGACACCCACAGCTGTCCCTGTCCCCAGCAGTTGCTCGACCAGGGTTTCTTGGTGCATTCCTGGAGTCTGCTCCTGACCTCAGCACTGTGGCTGGCCACCCTTTGGTTTTAAACTGCCACATACTTCTGTACCAGAGATTTCGCCACTACGTTGTAGAGATTTCTGCTACTCAGCCTGTAGTGAGTCTCTCTGTCCACTCCTTTCCCATGGCTGGATAACAGTCCACCCGTGAGATGAACCATAATCCAGTTACCTCATCCTTGGTGATGGACACCTAGTTATTTCTAATTTTTTTTGTGCTTTAAATTTTTAAAAATTTATTTACTTATGTATTTAGTGACAGAGTCATTGGCCGTGAGCTTGCTATTGTCATTTAGGTTGACCTTGGACTCTTGACTCTCCACACCGAGCTGGCACCAATCATCATTGCTTGAAAGCAGAGTCACAGTGAATAAGCTTGTTCACAGACCGTTGGATGCATGAATGGACGCGAGATAAATTCCTGGAGCACAAGAGCTGGTCTGAGGCCACGTTCATGCAGAATGTTAGTGCTTGGTGCCAGATCTTCCTCCAGTTGTTGCGATCTTAGGCAGTTTTCTCCAGCCTCCTCCCCCTCCTGGAAAGATTCAATGAGAGGTAGTTTGTTAGTGAGAAGTATTTCTACATGTCCTGTGGAAGGTCAGGAAGTGAAAGGTGAACCACACCAGTGTCTCTGGGCTTGACTACAATGCAGAGAGCACTGGGCTAAGAGCGATACAGTTAGGGGCACCTGTGGCCCACACCTAGCTGCCGGTAGCTATTTTATCTTTCTTCCTGGTCTCCTGTCTCATGCTAGAACCCAACAGCAGCCTGTGTCCCACCCAGACTGACACGAGCCTGAGGGGTACCTCCTGGCTTTTCACAGAGGCACATGTGGGGAATGGGAGCCTATGCTCTCCCGTGGTGCCACCCTGGGCCCACTCCACCTTCCAGGCAGCCATGTTAAGTGTACCCATCCCACAGTGGTGTGTGTGGCTAATGTAAGATCCTTCCCACGTGTCTAATGAGGACACAGAGCTCCTGGTTTTCCTCCTGTACCTATGGCTTCTCTTTCTCCCTCCCTTCTTTCTCTCTACATTTGCCTGCCTCTCTGTGCCCCATCTCCACAACATGCCTAACAATGCAGTGTTCTCTCTCTCTCTCTCTCTCTCTCTCTCTCTCTCTCTCTCTCTCTCTCTCTCTCTCTCTCTCCCTGCCAAGCATGGGTGAGGCTGTGACCTGTACTGGGCAGTTTCATTGAATAAAACCACAAAGAAAGTGGTCTTTTAAAAGAGAGACATATATGTTTTGTCTACACGTATGTATGTGTACTACATGTGCCCACAGCCATCAGAAGAAGGTGCTGTCTCCCCTGGAGCTGGAGCCACCACGTGGGTACAGGGAATTGAACTCAGATCATCTGCAAGAACAACCAGTGCTCTTTTACCTACTGAGAAAATGTCTGTAGCCCCAAGAAAGCGATCTTATCAGAAATCATTTTACTCATGAGAAACCCAGGGCTCAGAGAAGTCACTGGAGAGTCCAGGACACACAGCAGCAAGCAGAGACCAGAGAATGGTGATTCTGAGTGCCCCTTGACAGCTTGGCCCTGGGAGAATAACAGCAAATTCGGGAGTCAAGAGTGTCTTGGGAGAAGGTATTCTGTCTGGGGCTGGGGGTGGGGAGCGGCTGAGCACAGTGAATGGCCAGCCCGGTGATGTTGGGGCACACCTTTAATTCTAGCACTCAGGTGGAACAGACAGGCTTATTTCTGAGTTCGAGGCCAGCCTGGTCTACAGAGCAAGTTCCAGGACAGCCAAGGCTACACAGAGAAAAACCCTGTCTCAGAAAAAAAAAATGCTGTTGGCCAGAGGAAAGGGCTGGCTGGCTTCCCAGAAGGGACATGTGGAAGATTTCATCCATGACAAGGTTCATAGCTGAGGTGCTGGGAAGCCAGAGCCACTTGCAAGGCATCACAGCTTCCCTGATTGATCTGCCGTAGGTTCTGGGATGGGTATTGATTTTCTTTTAATGCAAGAGTTTTGAAAAGGAAAAAAACGAGAAGCTTTGCCTGCAGAGACAGGATTTGGCAGACAATGGCTTGGTTTGGGGACACAATGTCTTAGAGAAGAGGGCTCGGAGGATGCTATGGGTGGATCTCAGGGTGACCATCAAGCACCAGGTACCTGTCTCTGTGCTCTCTTTTACTGGGGTTAGAGTCCTGTGTCAGCATGCCTAACCTTTACTTGGGTGCTGTGGATTTGAACTTAGGTCCTCATGCTTGCATGCCAAACCCCACCCCGTTTTTGTTTTAAATGAGTTTATGATGTTTGTATTAGGCTGTATTCATAAATAGTTGTAATGGATCATGGGTTAGATGCCGTGACTTAAAATGTCTGATCTGTAAGCAGAGCTGGAGGCTGCTATGGTTTGAATATTGTGACGTGTTCTTGCAAAGGTTCCTGTGTTTGGAGCTTGGTCTCCAGTATGGAGATGAGAGCTGAAGGTATTTCCGAGGTAGGGCCTAGTGGAAGGTTTCCAGGCCAGGTTCTTAAGGGGGATGGGGGAAGACCTCAAGCTGGCATCTAGGGGTGGGTCTCCTTAGAGTCACCCGGACTGCTTCCTGCTTGGCAATTTCGTCACTGGTTCCCACAAAGGCTTCAGCTGCTGCCATCAGGTATGATGAGTCCCCACAGAAATGAGGTGCACATGGGCACCTCACCCCTGAACCCAGGACGGTGAGCTCAGTAAACCCCCTCCTAAGCAGCCTGCCTTAGGTATCGCACCGCAATAAGGCAAAACTAACGGTGATGCTCACTTTCCCTGGAACCTGTTATAAAGCTTGGCTTAACTCAATTCCGCTTTCTCCCTCAGTCTCTCTAGAAATCCTCCAGTTATTAAAATCCACAGTTCTGGGTCTATCTGCTGTCTTATCCGTTTGCAATTTTTCTTTCTTCTCTCTCTTTCCAAAGGGCTTTCCACAGTACTGTGCTAAACTGAGCTGCTGAGTATTAATTAACTTGGAAGGCTTGCATTCGAGTGTATATACATCCTCCTGCCCAAGCAGTGCTGTTTGGTGTGGCCTAAAGCCCTTCTGCCTCCGTTTCCAGCCTCTGCATCTTTCCAGCTCTTTCTCCCTAGGAAGATGTTGGGCTTTTGGTGGCAAGCAGGGGGCTCTCATGTACTAGCCTCCCATTCTCTCTGTAGCCAGGGATGACCTTGAATTTCGGGTCTTCCTGGCTCTGTCTCCCGAGTGCTGTGATTACAGGTGTAGACCATGTTGGCTGGTCTGGTGGACGTTGACAATCAGAAGCTACCTGGAAAAGCCATCATCCTGGGTCTGGTATTTTTGGCAGGGCTGGTAGAATGTTGGAGCCCACTCACAATGCTAACACTCTGGAGGTGAAGGCAGGTGGATCTAACGTTCAAGGTTGTCCTTAGCGACACAAGAAGTCGAAGGGCAGCCTGGGACTTGCAAGTCCCTGTCAACAAAACAAAACAAAACAAAACAAAACAAAACAAAACAAAACAAAACAAAACAAAATTTAAGCCATTTATCAAGAATCACTCTCAGGCCCCCAGGCAATGGCTTCTTTTGAAACAAGCCCAAGACCCTTTAGGCAGAGTGGGCCCTCCTGTCTCCTACCTCCTTGCATAACCAGCCACTCGGGTCAGCCTCACCATCCCCCTGTCTCTGACACCCCTCACCACGAGGCCCTTTTCACAGCTCAGAACGATGTCTCCTCCTATGCACGGTTTGCTCCCCACGAGGCAGTCAAAAGTGTGGACTGTGGACCACATGACTGCCAGGCCAGCTCTGCTCACTGCTGAGCTGTGTGGCCTCAGTGAAGTCACCCATGAGCCCCACTTTCCCTGAAAAGGGCATGATAACAACCACACACCATATTACAGGGAAGCCATGAACAGTGAGCGTGAGTCCAGGGAACTGGTCTGCTGTGAGGCAAGGGCGTGCTAAGTAGCCAATAGCAGTGGCCCCTTGGGCTGCCTGTTCCTTGACAGAGAAACCCTTCAGAATGTTACCTAGGCCTTTCTTTTCGTGGTGTGTGTCTGTGCCTCTGTGTGTGTGTGTGTGTGTGACTGTGGGGGAGCATGTGCACACAAATGCACACACATATGTGTACATGTCCACATCCTCCTGTCCCTAACTCCTGTTCTGTGTTGCCTAGATCCCTTTTGTCCCTCAGTTCCTTTGCTGTTCTTTTGCTAGGGAGGAGGAACAGAAGGTGAGGAAGAGGGGGAAAGGGAGACGAGAGGGCAGGAAAGACGTGGTGGTGGTGGGGAGCACAGGAGGGTGAAGAAGAGGGGGGAGAAAGAGAAATATGGAAGGGGAGGAGGGAGAAGGAAAGAAGAGAAGGGAGAGAAAGAAGAATGGAGACAGGCAGTTTGTGATGGAGAATCAGGGATGGAAGACCGCAGAGGAGCACTGCAGTTCTCCCAGGAAACCTCCTCAACCCAACGGTTCCTCTCTTCATCTATCCTCTAACAGAAAACATTCTCAGACTTGCTGCAAACCTGCAGAGTCAGACTTTCCTTTGTAAAACATTGAGTTGCACGTGTAGTTATCTACGTAAGCATGTGTGCACGGACGCGCACACTGGTGCATGTCACAGCCTGTGTCTGAAGGTCAGAGGACAACTTAGGGCTGTGGTTCTTGTTCCTGGGGAGGGGACTTGGGTTGTCAGGATTGGTGGTAAGTGCCTTTTTCCACTGTGCAGTATTGCAGGCCCAGGACCAGAAATGATAGGAAGAGGAAACTGAAATCTCTCGAAGGATCCAATATGATCATCCAGGCCTTGGGATCCACTCATTTACACACAGTGGAGAGAGCCTGTTGCGTATTCAGCCCTGAGCTCACATTTCTGAGCAGCCTTCGCTGAGTGAGTTAGCCTCTCTGACCCGCATACTGGCATCTGTCTTGAGACAGTGAGATTTACTTTGGTGCACAGTCAGCATTTAGCATAGTGTCAGGCATATCCAGACCCCAACGGACAGGGAGCTGACCTGCAGCGATCGCTACATCATTAATTATTAGCATTATCACCGTGTGCTTTGGCACAGCCCACTCCGAGGACTGCAGCTCTAGACGGTTCCGCAACTGGGCACTGGAAGAGGGTGTCTCAAGTTGAAAGTCAGCCAGATAAAAGGCAGCAATGGGGCTATTTGCTGGATGCTGGGCTCAAAGCTCTGAGGAAACCAGGGAGATGAAAGCAGATCTGAGCGCCGTAATAACATTACCCAGACACAGCAGCATCTGCTAAACTCTCTTGCTCACTCACCCCAGGAGACTCCAGACACAGACACTCCAAAGAGGCTGCAAAAAGCCTTGGGAGAAGGAAGTCACCATGGGGAGGGGCCAACATGGCATGCAGCTGGTGTCCCTCCAGAGCCACTCCTGAGCAGGTCCTGGGGAGAAGCTACATCTATCTCAGTGAGTGTCAGGACTTGGTACCAACGTGGTCTCCTCCTGGGTGGGCTCAGGGCTTCCCTGAATATCCCTGTCTCTCAGGCAGCTCCCAGCCCTGCTGTGACCTGCTGCTTGTGTGCAGAGAACAGTGACATATGCACCCCATCCTGCCCTCAATCCTGCATAAGCCACACTTCAGTCTTTCCTGTTCCTCAAAGCCACCAAAAGACCCTGACCCCAGGGCCTTTGCACTAACTGCTCAGTCTTCAGATCTTCGAATTCCCCTGTCCAAAGAAAACCACTTGACTGGCCTCTCTCCTCCAAACCTACCTATGTCTTCTATAGCATATACCCAACGTGGAACCATCTTGCTGATTCACAACTCTCTCTCATTGCCTGCCTCCTGCGGCAGGAACGTAGGTCCCATGCAGGCATGACTATCTGTGTCATTTACCCTCTTATCTCTTGAACCCAGCATAGCTTCCAGTGCCAATGAGAGCTCCATGCAGACTGTTGAATTTTAATTTTCTCCTCATCTTGAGCCTTAGCACCTGGCACAGTGCCAGGAACCCGAACGCTGCTTAAAGCATGTTGCTTAGTGAATAAATTATACCCTCCAGCCCCTTCAGAACTGGCTCCTTCCCAGGAAACCTTCACTGAAGTCTTAGAGCTAGAACCTGGCTTATTTGACAACATTTATTGAACAGCTATTTAGTTCCAGTTTCTAAGCTGGGCTCAGGGGCTGCTGTGGGGTTTGTTTTTCACCTCAGTTAGAGGAGGAGAGGATTTCTCAGCAAGGTTAGGGGAGGGATTCCCATTGGAGGTATTATGCTCACGGGACTTCTATTCTTCATCTCAAGCCTTCTCTTAGATCCTAGGGTGTTGCAGCATGCCCAGCAATGTGGTTCGAAGTGTGGGTTTTATAGGTTTGTTGCCTGGCTTTGGTTGTTGGAGGAGGAGGTGGAGAAAATTGCTCTACTCAGGCAGGATCAAAGCAGGGGTTCAGCAACAACAGACAACACCTCTCTCCAGCCTTGTCCCTCTGCTTCTGCCCACCTGCCATCCAGACAGCCCATAATCAGACTCCTTCATTATGAAGACTGATGTGGCCCAGACAGGGATCTGAGAGCTCTGGCTACAGCTGACTTTTATGGGGGAGGGGAGTGGTAGCACTCACAGAAACCAGAGTGACAGGGTTCTGCCACTATGCCTATCAGCTAGGCTGAAGCCAAAGATTCCTAGGAGAACCTGGTGGGTGGGACAACCAGCCAAACTAGCTGTCTAGAGCCCCAAGGGTGGGCTTTGAAGTATGAGAAGCAATCCCAGAAATGAGGCCAGGCCAGGAGGCAGGAGGGGAGAGGGTCTGGGAAGCCAAGAGGCCAGGAGGAAGAAGGAAAGGGCCAGGAAAGATGAGAGCTTTCTCTACCCAACAAGGGAGTCCTAGAAGTGTCCAGTGTAGGACTCCAGCTGTGGCATGCTGAGGAGCCGGAAGGAATCCCAAATACAAGTTATGGCTTCTAAAATACTGCTCTCCAACTGTGGGGATCAACCCTGCTCCCAGATCTCCAGGACACAGCCAATCCCCCTTGTGCTCACTTAAGCTGACTCTTCCTATCCCAGGGCCAGCGCACTCCTGACAACTGGACTGTCAGCTTGTGGGGACGGCTAACTTGCCTAAGCTCGGAGTCCCCTTCTGTTTATGTTCTCCCAGCACACTGGCCAGCAGCCTCTGAGGACAGGGAAAAAGAAGGCTACTGCCTGCAAATGAGAAATCTCTTTCCAGAAAGTGAGGCAGGATCCCTAGGAGTTTTGTGGTCGGCAGGCCAGCTCCTCCCATTCAAGGAAATCAGGCACAGAGAATGTGTCACCTGCCTAAGGGTAGTATCAGAATCTGCGTTTTCTAGAAGCGTCCACAAAAGGCCCAACAGTGCCCAGTTCTCAGCAGGGCTTCAGGTATACCAGCTGCATAACTGAGTGGCTCAGCGGGCGTACGCCTGCCTGAATGGGTAGATAGAATGCTGGATACAGTATTTACTTTTCTTTGCTTCTTGGGCTTCTGGAGTCAGACCCCAGGACTTCATGTATATTGGGCAGTGCTCTACCACAAATCTGTACCCCAGCCTGAGTTGTGTCATGATGTCTTTAGAAAAGAAACTAGCATGCCCCCTCAATGTTCTGTGGTGTGGTTAGCTCTGCAAACCACACCTCGGCTATTTATGAATAAACCAGACAGTCAATCAGTCACCATCTCGAAATACACAACGCTACCTAACAGCGACCAAATTGGCTGTGGGAACAGCAAACCGCGTTGCAGGACAATTTAATTCTTTTCACAGATGGAGTGATGGGCACTCTGAGCCAGGGGCGTGAAGGAAGCTGTCATCGATCTTGATTTCAGGGCGGCTGTGGTTTCCGTCTTACATGACAGTCTCATCCGCTTGTTGTGGAAGCGCTGTCTGTTCCAGCCTTCCTGGGGGATGCAGGTGGAGGGGACAACTTGAGGCCCTGTCCTCATGTCAACTCTTTGTGGGATTACTGAACCTTTACTCAGACATCCATCAGCGTGTCTTCATGCAGTCTCTGCCTGCATGTCTGTGTTCACCTCCAGGAATCTGCTGGGGATGAGATGCAACACACACACACACACACACACACACACACACACATACATACATACATACATACACACACACCCCAACTCATAGATAGAGAGGCTCTGCAAACACCCACATGTATTGGGTGGGTCACAGTAAAGGTAGCATACCAATAGCCACCATCCGTAAAGGGTCCAGGGAATGAACCTGAGGGGTGGGGAGAGAGATAGGGCTGGCCTGAAATATGGCTCACACTTGATTAGAGACAGAAGTAAATGAGTCTATGAGAAACTAGAACTGGACCCAGGCATACATAGCATTTTAAATTGTCTAGCAACTTCCTTAAAAACAGGAAGAACCTGGACGTGGTGGTGGTTCATGTCTATAAACTCAACACTTAAGAGGCTGAGGCAGGAGGATCGCTGTGAGTTCCAGACCAGTGTGGGCTATGTGTAGCATCTGGTGGCCAGTGAGGGCATGCCCACTGTCACAGAGCTGTGAAAGGCAGGCTGAGGGTGCACACAGTTCTTGAACATGGGCAGTTCCTAACACAAAATCTCTGTTAAAAACCTAATGACGAGCACACTTTTAATCCCAGCGCTAGGGCAGTTGAGGCAGGAGGATCTCTGTGAGTTCCAGGCCAGCCTGGTCCACGACATAGTGAGTTAGTTCCAGGACAGCCAGGGCTACATATTGAGATAAAAATCAAGCAAACACGCTCCATCACCACCACCACTACCCCCAACACCAAACCAACATAAAACAAAACCCAGTGAGTACTTTATGTTTCCATTACTCCTTCATGTGAATGCCAAATTCAGATACCACGTTTCTACCCAGGCTTGCCTTCAGATTTCATAAAAGTTACCATTTCAGAAGTTGGTCCCTTTATACAAACTATTGGGAAAAGTTTGAAAGTTTTCCAAGAAGGGAAAGGAGACAGCAGTTTTAGGATTTCCGTCTACATAAGTTCAGTTCAGAATTCACTCCCTGATTGGCAGTGCTCGCATGAAATCCTCTGGGGGGCTTTGAGACAGCTGGATATCAAACAAGCAAGGGGGACAGGAGGCTCTGGTCAAGTAGCCTCTGGCCACCTTTGATGCTCAGGTGGGGTCCAGGCTTAGAGCCACTGGGACAGAGGGGCTTCATCCTCCCCCGCAATAGAAGCTTCTGATGTCTGTGTGCTGGTGAGTGCTGGGATATGGGAGATTTCAGAATACTGAAGGTTAGCAAGGAGAGATGAGGGCAGGGGTGAGGTGGTGACAAGCCAGCTGAGCCAAGGGGATGAAGGGAATACAGGGGATACAGGGGTCGGGATGATGCCAAGAAATGAAGAGGTTTTGATAGTAGCTGCACAGTGGATGGGGAGGCCAGAAGAGGCTGTGAACCCCAGTGGCCACCTGGATTTCTTCTCTGCTCAGGGATACCATGCCGTGCAGCCTCTCCTAGGAGCCCCCCCGCCCCCCCCGCCCCCCGCCCCCCCCCGCCCCCCGCCCCCCCCGCCCCCCCCCCCCCCCGCTTGCTTCATGTTCTGGCCTTACAATGCCAGCTGTGTTAGAGAGTGCCATTGTTCCCAGGGGAAAGTGAAAAAAAAAAAGAAAAGATAAGGTACGTTAGAGGGGGAGGGGACCGGTGAATGAGGAGGGAGGGACTTGTCACATCGTAGTTAGATGCTCTGAACAGATTTGCAGTAGGAGGCCCTGGCTGCTGAAAGGGGGAAGGGTCTGAGCACATTCCAGAAGGCGTGGGGCAAATGCTGCGATGGAGGAGCTGATTGCAGCGGCTCCCAGGGCAGGGGCTCTCCAGGGCTCGGTCTCTTTCATGGCTCCACAAAGAACCCTTTCTTCCTCACCGGCTGTGCTAAATAATCACAACCCTGGACTTTCTTGCCCCAATTTCTTGAGCCGCTTCAAGTGTCACCTGGTTACCAATAAAATTCATACCTGGAATAGTGTCTCTGACCTCAGCCGGTCTGCAGCACATTGCGTGGCCCCTGGCTTGTTTTGGAATATGATGAAAACCTCAGACTCTGGAAACCCCGTTTCTCATACACAACGGGTGGAACTTTGTGAAATAAACAATTCTTCCCCCCCCCCCCACACCCCAAGAACACCACGGTTAATTGGAAGAAAAAGACACTGTCCAGATGAATTGTGGGAGCTCTGGTCTCTTCTCGGGCCTTTGGCCACCATCTCAAGGGATTCTGGGTCCTAGAGAATCAGGCAATATGGTGGAGCCTGGACTGGATTTGAATCCCAGTTGAGACCACTCTGTCTGTACTGGGAGGCCCAAACGGGGTCTATGAGGAGCTTGAACTGCTGTTCCCAGCCCTGAAATGGATAACAGAGTCCTCCATGTTGAGGATCCTGTTCTTATGTTCAGAAGGGCTGGCCCCTCCAAAGGCATTTGAAACACGACAGCTCTGCCTCCTGACTCCACACACTCAAGTTGAAGGCTGTTGAGAACAAGTGCATTTGACTGCACAACCCTGCTCCAAAAGGCTAAGGAGGTACCATCTAACAGTATGGGTCCTACCCTCATCCTTTAAGGCCTAAGAGTGCCAGGAGTTCATTGGGTCCTCAAAGAACCTTGGGAGGGGACCACCATCAATGCTCTCATTTTACAAATGAAGGAAGCTAAGATTCGGGGTGGAGAGTCTGTGCAGACCTGCGGGCAGGAGAGCTGGGATCCGAATGCAGGCCTGAAGCCGGGACAAGGAGAAGGCCGGACTGTAAAGAATGAAGAAGGGGCTGGTCACAGGGCAATGGCCCCCATAAATACCTTCTGGCTGGGGATGGGAGAGGAAGCTGGAGTGGGGCTGGTAGAGAGAGGCTAGGCATATCCCATGCCTCTCAGAACTGTGGAAGTGAGACATGAGAAAGGGCTGGCCCTGGAAACCTCTGGAGTCTGTCTCCTCTTCTACATGCTAGGCAGCCTGTCAGCTCAACATGCCCCTGAGCTAGCGGCAACTAAGCTTCTAGAGAGGAGGCAGAGGCTGTGGTAGAGGCCAGACAAGCTTCTGGCTGGATGGACTCAGAGTGCTCTGGCCTATCATGGGGCTACCTATCTCCAGCACCCTTCCCCCGCTTCCTCCAACCTGCAGCCATGTCCCCAAACCCTTATTTCTTTCACCATCTTCTCTACTACTAAAATCATCCCCTCTCTCCTCTCCCTGGAGGCCCAGAGAAATGCCTCCCTGGCCTGGTGACACACGGGCTTACTGTGTGTCTTAAGGAAGTCCTGATGGGCCCCTGTTTCATGATCCCCAGAGGTGTAGTGGCACATTTTCTTAAAATGGCAGTCTCTGTCCTCCCATTTCCAGGCATGGGCCCCTCTGACGGGCTAGAACAGACCTCTGCAGTCTCCAGGGAACATGAGCTATCTCTTATCTCCCCAAGCTGTGAAACCGAAATACAGAAATAAAAGCCTTTTCTCAGGGGCCCTTAATCTCTTAGCAAATCATGGTGAGAGAGGCCTCTTTCCCTGGCCACAACTGCCCGGCTCAGGTTTACAGTTAAGGGCACCACACACAGAGAGGCCATCGGGGCAGGTGCTTACAGGGCCACTGTGGCCCTGTGGGGACTTAAGGTTCATAGTCCCCAAGATTCGATGTGTTGAGCCTGTTTACCAGACTGCCAGCTCAATACAGATTCCAGAGGAAGTAGTACAGATAGCAAGATACAGCAGGAGTGAACCCTGGGTTCCAGTGTCCAATGGCACCATCTGCCCAAATCCTGGTGGTCTTAGCAGGTGGAAGACTATAGTCTCAGGCCCCTTAGAGAACTGACCCCAAGCTTGAAAGGTGTTACTAGGGTCCCTAATTAATTCCAGAGGACACACAAGAGACCTGGTTTGATTTCTTCTGTCTGTCTGTTTGTTTTTTAAGACAGATGTCTCATGTAGCCAGGCTGGCCTCAAACTCACTGTGTACCCAAGGATGACCTTGAACTTTTGATCCTCCCGTCTCTGCCCCCTAAGTGCTGGGACTCTGGGGACGTACCACCATGCTCCGCTTACACAGTGCTCAGGATAGAGCCCATGGCCTTGTTTGTGTTAGGCAAGCACACTACCGACTAAGCTACAGCCACAGCCTGCTCCTGGTTTAGGATTCAGCCTTCTGTCCTTTGAAATTGTTGATCCCAAGGACGCCGCACAATGACACCCATCCTTGCTGCTGAGTAACATCTAGTCTCAGTGACACTCCTTTGACAACTGCTTTAACAAGGGATGCCTGAGGTGTGACAAGCCTCGTTGGGTACACCCACCCCAAACTGTGGGCGAGGAGCTACCCTGAACAGAAGAGAGGTAGAGGAGACACTGGAGCTGAGGCAGCACCCACCTGTCCGCTTCTCCCTCGTGATGACTGGGGACTTAACTGGGGATCATGTGATTGCATTCATATTCTGGCTGTGACACGCCCTGTAGGTAACCTGAGCACTTGGAACAGCTGGCTCTGTACCTGTGAGGCTTGTTTCACACAGTCCATAGCTGTCTGGACCAAGTGAGTATATTTACTACAGAGCCATGGCCCAGAGCAGGACAATAAGTCTGTCTGGGCTAGACAATTCAGGGCTAATGATGCTGACCAGACAGTAGCCTCGCTCTCCAGTACTGGCCCGGCTATTCCCATCTCACCTGCCAGTGGACAGGATTGTTGCCTGCTAGGAAGAGTCTTTTAGAACCCCAACTCCTGGAAGTCCCTTCCAATCAATATGGGGACATCCCCTCTTATACCAGGGCTCAGAAACACGGGCAGCTGTTCCCTTGGAGCAGCTAGAAGTGACAGTTTCCTCCCTCATGACTCCCAAGGACTGCAGCAGATGGTAGGGTGGGTGTTCCCGGCTGGGCTGACAGCCTTGCTCGCCTGGAAATGCCCTCCAGTTCCAGGGAATTCCATCCAGATGTTCTCACCCGCAGGCTGGCGGAGCAGCGGGGGAGCTAAGGAGCCAGGGCTGAGAAGCTAAGCCAGCTTTACTCCTAGTCAAGGAAATCAGCCTCATAAGCCAGTCCAACGTCCCTAGGGTTTTCAAGTCTCCCACCCTGCCACCTACCAACACCAACCCCACAGCACCACTGCTAGCTATCTGTTCCTTCGGATACATCCTCGCTGCTTCAGGGAGGTCTCTCTCAGACCTTCTCCACTCCCAGGAGGGGCAATACGCAACATTCTTGCCATTAAAGCTTCGGCTCAGCAACATTGGGCATTGCTCCTTGGAGCCTCAAGTCCCAGCCTGTCGCTAAGGAATAAGAGTCTATATTGTGTTGAGTTACTTTCATGTCTCTGTCTTGTACAACATCTGCTTTGTAGTAGTGCAGGCAAACACTTTTATCCTCTGTCCCCCAAGGCTGAAAACTCCACTTCGGGCAGGTTGTTTGTCCTGTTCTCTGCGTAGATCTCAGAGCTCCCAAGGTAGAATGTATTAAAGGCTTTGGGGGATGCTGAGGACATAGCTCACCTGATAGAGAGATTGCATGAAGCTCTAGGTTCTATCCCCAGCATTACAACTCAACACCTTGCAGAGAGACAGACAGACAGACAGACAGACAGACAGACAGACTCTCATGCTGTTGGAGCTAGGGAACCTTACATGCTCTTGTTCCTTGTAAGACACTCAACTGCTTATAGTGTTTTCTTTACTTAAAAACTACATTTTAAAATGCCTATATGCATACACTCATGTCTCTGTGTGCATGCGAACATGTGTGTGTGTGTGTGTGTGCACACCCACATGTGTGCACACATGTTCTGATTAGCACATGTGAGAGTCAGAAAACAACTTGCAAGAGTTTTTTTTTTTTTTCCCCCTTCCCCCTTCCACCATGTGGATGCCAGGAATTGAACTCAGGTCATCAGGCTTAGCAGCAAGCACCTTGACCTACTGAGTCATCTTGCTGGCCCCAAAATCTTTTCTTTGAAAGCTGGGCTGCTGCCTGGAAGGTTCTAGTTTGGGGCTTGAAGCCCAGTGAGCTTTTCATTCACTTTGATGGCTACTGGAGTGTGTCCTCATGGGGTCACCAAGAGCCCGAGGCTTCATCTTGCTCTCACACACATGCTCTAAGCCCCTTTTCACCTTGGTCGGAGCTTAAATTCAGATCCCTGCTCCTGGAAGGGGTTCAGATCACCCATAGAACGACCAACACACCCTTTCCAGCCTTATACTGACCCCATCCCCTGTACACAGCATCGTCTGCCAGCATCCTTTAGACCAACACACCCTTTCCAGCCTTATCCTGACCCCATCCCCTGCACACAGCATCGTCTGCCAGCATCCTTTAGCCATGTTTGCACTGCACAAGAGAATGTGATTGTCCCCCACCCCACCCCACTCCTGCCCCATCTTCAGGATTCACTCAGGGCTCTGTCCCCAGGCCCAGTGTGTGGTAAGCACTTTGCATGCAGGGACAAAATGAACTTCTCTTGCTCACCATACCTGTTTCAGCACCCTTCCCTACCAGTACCTGCAGAGAGACACGGCGGGAGGCAGGAGGCGGGAGGCGGGAGGCGGGCCGCCACGAACTTGTTCATAAAAGCCGAGAGCCCACGCTTGCACTGTGTTACTTTAAATAACATCTGAGTGGGTCTGTTTGCTTGGTCCTCCGACCCCTACAAAATACCACACATGTCAGACAGCAAAGTAGGCTCGGGATGTGGCGACAGCATTCTAGGCTCCTCAGGACCCTGGCAGGATGCTGACAGCTGCAGAACTGTCCCTGACAATGTCACCCAAACTTACTGACACTGCCAGCAGAAGAAGGAGTTGTGTACCCTGAGGCAGCTGGACACTAACCAGACCACCTTCTTTTGGCAGAGAGGTTCTGGCAAAGGTGAGGGGAAGTCTCATATCACCTAGGCTGAGCCTGAAGGTCAAAGACTCTGGGTTATAGCAGGAGGGGTCTGGGAAAGCATCTGAAGGACTTGATTTGTTTTAAGACAATTCCTCACATAGCTCAGACTAACCCAAACTTCTTATGATGAGAGCCAGAATAGCCTTGATCATCTGATCATTCTTCCTCTACCTCCCAGCCACTGGAACTATAGGTCTGTACCATCTGGTATTTTATGTGATACCAGGGACAGAACCCCAGGGCTCCATGCATGGCAGGTGTTTTGTCAACTGAGCTACATTCAACCAAGAACTTGTAAAAAGTCTTGGACTTTGGATCCTCCTGCCTCTGTCTCCTCAAGTGCTGGGATTACAGGCATGTACTGCCACCCTTCCTGCTGTGCTGAACTTTGAACCTGGGGCTTCCTGCATGCTACGCAAGCACAGAGTGTGATGTTACATTCTCACATCCCCAGTACTCAGGAGGCTGAGACAAGAGGATCGGGAAGTCAAGGCCAGCCTAGGCTACATATTGAGACCCTGTCTCCAAAAAGACCAGACCAGGCGTGGGGTTGTAGCTCAGTTGGTAGTTACCAAGGACTACATAGCCATGGTTTTGAGCTCAAACATAACAAAAGCCAGCTAGTGCCCATCTATAATCCCAGCAGCACTAAGGAGCAAGAGGCAGAAGATCAGGAGTTGAAGCCCAGCCTCAGCTACATAGCTGAGTCAGGCTAGCCTGGGCTACTTGAGAGTTTCTCTTTAAAAAAAAAATGATTTGGGCATGACATCAGACTCCTTTAACACGAGGACCCAGGAGACAGAGGCAGGTGGACCTCTGGTCTACTAGCAAGTTTCAGGAAAACCAGAACTATATAGTAACACTGTCTCAAACAAAACTAAGCAAAAACTCAACAAAATCAAAACAAAAAAAAAACCAGTAGAACAAAACAAAAAAATTAGAACAACAAAAACATGAAAAAGCAAAACAAAACATACACCCTTTTCCCCACAAAAGTAAAAAGTGTTATGTCAGCTAGGAAGGGCAGTTTCTCCCATCTTTTTTTCCTCTCCATTTCCTTCCTGGAAGGCTGGGATGAACCAGAGAGGGCCAGGCAGCAGGGAAGCTCCCTCTGGGCCCAGAGGTGCTGACTCACCCGTAGGCATATTCACAGCCTCATTTCTCACTGACACTCTGGGCATACACCCAAAGCCAGCCCATCTGTCCAGCATAGAGAGAAAAGGGGCACAAATTAGCCGTGGAACCATTTTAGCAGCAGGCTAAATGGACAGCACATGGGTGAAGGCTGACCAGGCGGAAAGCTACATGGTAGATAAAAGGAATGACCTAGTTAGATTGCAAATACGAAAGCTGGAGTTTAAAGGAAGCACATTGGACTTGAAAGAGGTCAGCTAGTACACAGGCTTGCCACACAAGCTCGAGGACCTGAGTTCAGCCCTAGAACCGCTGTTTTGTTTCTTATTTTTAAATGGGCATAAGGGCATATGCTTGCAATCCCAGCTGAGGCTCACCAGCCAGCCAGTTCCTGAGGAATGACACCTGAGGCTGTCCTCTGGCCTCTACACACAGTCACACACATTTGCACTACACACAAATGCTTGTATATCCACAAATAAAATATATAAATACAGGAAGCATTTTTCTGTAGGATAACTGTTTCTTTATGTAACACTTTGCGCACCCGTGCGTGTGTGCACGCACACACACACACACACACACACCATTTATACTATATATTTTCCATGATACATTTTCTTTTTGCATGTAGAAGACACTTTAACTGTGGAAGCATCATGCAAATTTACATAATTCTTACTTTGGAAATTCAGGTGGAGCGTGGGAGGAGGTTATCCACGACCATCTTACAATTTAAGATGCACAACACTTGGGTGGTTTTATTTTAAGCCCCAATGTTCCTATTCGAGGGCAGCAGGTCTCTTCCTTTCCAGGGTCCCAGCCACACTAGTTCTCTACTGACTGTACAGCAGAGTCCAGCCACCTCCCCCATCCAACAGTGAGAGCCACAGTAAAACTGGGAAGATGGGCAGGAGTTGATAGTGTCAGAAAGGTTCAGGGATGAGCCCAAAGACACAAAGGAAGTAGCAGACTGGGACCGTCATCCTCCAACCCTAGTCTAATACAATAACTGGCCGAATGGTCGGATTTATTTAAGGTATGCAGGGTTTATGGTGTTTATGGCAGGTGCTTCTAGACCCTTTGGGGGCCTCTGGGTGGCAATGGGGTGTGCCAACCCTTCTGAACTGACAGTGCTGGTGCCTCTACCTGCCTCACATCCTAAACCCAGCAGTCCAAATAGACTTCTCTTCCTAGGCATTCAGTCCCAGGTCTATCTGGACGGAAAGCTTCAGGTTCCCTCACGAGGTGAGCCTTAATTGGTGGGTGTCCCTCCACCTCCCATCTCCCCTCTCACCACCTTAGCCAAAGTCAGTTCCCATCTCTAGCTCCTCCCAGTTTCTGGACTGGCCTCCGTGTCCTTTGGAAGCTGCCCAGGTTTGAACTTAGTCAGTGTACTGGTTGTGTGTCAATTTGACACAAGCTGGAGTTATTACAGAGAAAGGAGCCTCCCTTGAGGAAATGCCTCCATGAGATCCAGCTGTAAGGCATTTTCCCAATTAGTGATTAAGGGAGGCGGGATCATAGTGGGTGGTGCTTCCCTGGGCTGGTAGTCCTGGATTCTATAAGAAAGCAAGCTGAGCAAGCCAGGGGAAGCAAGCCAGTAAGTAACATCCCTCCATGGCCTCTGCATCAGCTCCTGCTTGCTTCCTTCCTCCCCTCTTCCCCTCCTTCCTTTCTTTCTTTCTTTCTTTCTTTCTTTCTTTCTTTCTTTCTTTCTTTCTTTCTTTCTTTCTTTCTTTTTCCGAGACAGGGTTTCTCTGTGTAGCCCTGGCTGTCCTGGAACTCACTCTGTAGACCAGACTGAACTCAGAAATCTGCCTGCCTCTGCCTTCCAAGTGCTGGGACTAAAGGCGTGCACCACCACTGCCGGGCTAGCTCCTGCTTTCTAACCTGCTTGAGTTCCAGTCCTGACTCCCTTTGGTGATGAACGACAATGTGGAAGTGTAAGCTGAATAAACCCTTTCCTTCTCAACTTTCTTCTTGGTCATGATGTTTTGTGCAGGAATAGAAACCCTGACTGAGACAAGTCGGTACCAGCATAGTGGGGTATTCCTGTGACAACCTGACCATATTTTGGGGAGGACTTGGAAGGACTTTGGAATTTGGGCTAAAAGAGCCATTGGGATGTTAAGAGCTCTGTGGGGTGTTCTGTAGGAGCTTGGAAGATAATGTTGAGAACAGTGCAGAAAATGGAGGCCTGGCTTGTGAAATTTCAGAGGGAAGATTAAAGACTCTTACCAGAGCTGTTGCTATTTTGATTGTGAAGATTCTATGGTTTTGGTTAGCTGGGGTTGAAGCATCAGCTGTGATTAACAAGATGCCAGAACTACTAAATTGAAACCTTTGCATTACTGGGACAATTGATGCTGGTGAGCTGGAGCTAAGAAATGAGTGGTGATTAAGATACCAGCATCATTGAGGTGACATCTTCTGGGAAATGTTTTCGGAGAGCACAGAGGCTGTGTTCCAGAAATAGCTAAGGTTGTACTTCCTGCTGCAGTTGGACTTGGTAATGTGTAAGAGTCACCCAGGTGGTACTGGTTTTGAAGACATGAAGGGGTCATGAAGAACAGCTGAGGCTCGGCACTGTGGAGGCCAAAAAAGGCCACTGGTGAAGGTGTAGCCTCAGTTGTAATTGATGGCCCAGGACTGAAGGGGTCATGCAAAGGATTTGAGGCCTGGCACCATGAAGAGAGCCTATGAGAGGCTATTGGTGAAGCCTAGTTGTAGCAGGAGACAGCAGTGTTTTGGAGATGCCAGTACCATGATATGACCACCAAGAACAGCAGCAGCAGTGGAGTATAGGCAGCTGGAGCCTAGAAGACAAGGTGTGTGCTACAAAGGGCAGGGCTAGAGATGTGACCCAAGCCCTTGGAGGAGCCCAGAAGGTCGTGAGTGGATCCCATACATTGGAGAGTTAGAGTTTGATTTTGATTGTGACTGTGCCCTGATATTTTTCCCTCTTGAAGCAAGAAAATATTTTGGTGGAGCCCACAGTGCGGAACCTTGAATTATAAAAGAGACTTTGAATTTTAAATGAGATTAGATAATTTTTTGCGCTGGTTTCTTTTTTATTGTGTTTTCAACGGAGAAATACATCATCTGTTTATAAAACAGCTCTTGAAAAATACAAGGAGTGCAGATACCATAAAACAAAGCAAGCTCCAGTCATGAGACACTACGTACGTCATGCAAAAGCAACAGTCTGATCTGCAGGTTTCAGAAACTAGAAGTAAGAATCCACTACACAGAAAAGACACACGTCTCCAGCCTGGTGAAACTTGGATGCAGTTACATGGAACGTTTATTAAACTGAATTCCCCCCCCCCCATATGTAAACAAGACGACAGTACTAAATCTGTGCCTGGTGATGCCAGTCTAACTCCAAAGCTACACACACAGACACCGGTACATGTCAGCTGTCAGCCGACCATCTTTACTCGAGTGGTAGGAGGAAGGGCAAGGTGACTGCAGAGCAAGAGGTGGCGAGGAGAACACTGTGTATAAACACTGTAAGTGGTAAAGAAAGCCTTAATTAGTGCATAGCTTAAGGGGAAAGACTATCCCCCAACTTTGGAAATTAATTTAGAAGGACTGGGGAGAGTTTAAGTAATTGCAGTGCAACATGAAAATGCACAAACATGTGATGGAATTCAACGAAGTGAAGGATTTAAAAGACCATGCAAAGATCTGCTGCTCCCAGCCTGATTTATCCAGATTAACAAGAGATTTGATATTTTATGGGATTGAAATTTTAATATGTAAGAATTCATAAAGACTGTGGGACTTTTAAAATTATTTAGATCTTGGAGATGAATAAGAAAGTAAGGGTTGAGGCTTAATAGTGATGTGTTTGTGTGTCAAGTTGTCAAGGGGTCAATTGTACTGGCTGGTTTTGTGGATTAACTTGACACAAGCTGGAGTTATCACAGAGAAAGGAGACTCCCTTGAGGAAATGCCTCCATGAGATCCAGCTGTAAGGCATTTTCTCAGTGATCAAGGAGGGAGGGCCCATTGTGGGCGGTGCCATCCCTGGGCTGGTGGTCTTGGGTTCGGTTCTATAAGAAAGCAAGCTGAGCAAGCCAGGGGAAGCAAGCCAATAAGTAACATCCCTCCATGGTCTCTGCATCAGCTCCTACTTCCTGGCCTGACTTCCTTTGGTGATGAACAGCAATGTGGAAGTGTAAGCTGAATAAGCCCTTTCCTCCCCAACTTGCTTCTTGGTCATGATGTTTTGTGCAGGAATAGAAACCCTGACTAAAACAGTCAGCTTCTAAGTCAGTGCTTCTAGAGGTGTCAACAACACCTTGGTCACACCAGAACCTGCCTAAGCCTGTTGTACATTCAGCTGTTGGTATCGTGGGCCCATAGATGTTAGATTCCCAGGCCTTAGGCATCTGCTAGAGCCTAGATCTCTCTCCTCCTCCTTCCTCTTCCTCCTCTTCCTCCTCTTCCTCCTCCTCCCCCTCTCCTCCTCCCCCCTTTTTCCTCCCCCCTTTTTCCTCCCCCTCTCCTCCTCCTCCCCCTCTCCTTCTCCCTCCTCCTCCCTCTCCCTCCCTTTCCGTGTAGTTGCATGAACATATTTTTACTTGTGATTGTGGAACCTAGAGGTCAGCACTAGATGTCTGTCTCAGTCACTCTCCACCCACGTCTAAGAATTATTCATTTTATGTGTATGAGGGGTTTACCTGGTTATATGTCTGTGCACTGCATGTATGAGCCCTTAGTGGCCAGGAGAGGGTGTTGGGTCCCCTGGAATTGTAAATGCTGGCTCTTGTGAACCGTCACAGGAGTGCTGGAATCACATACAGGACCTCTTCAGCCCCTCTACCTTATGTTTTAAGGCAGGGTCTCTCCTTGAATCTGGAGTGTGATGATTTGGCTACACTAGCTTTCCAACAAGGTTCAGGGATTCTCATGTCTGCGTCTCCCAGTGCTGGGATTACAGATGCTCACTGCCATGTCCAGCCTCCCATGTGTGTGCTGGAGAACGGACTGGGGTTCTCATGCTTGTGCAGCCAGCACTTGATTGATTGAACATCCCAGAACCCCAGGAATCTCGTTTCTGAAACAAATCCCACTCAATGCTGCCACTGAATGTAATTTGAAGAAATGCCATCTACTCTGGGCCTTTGAGTCAGAACCCTGGTAAACCAAAGTCCCAAAGGGTGCCTCCTGACCAAGGCCATACAGCCAATAGACTGAAAGCAATATCAGGGGATTACTGGTTCTCCAGTGACACCCCTCCCTGCATTTCATGCCTGCACATACACACTCCAAATGTGCACACCACACATGTGTGCTCATGTACCCCTCATACTGGGAGACACTCTGTTTATCTGTTTTTGAGCACTAGGGATCAAAACCCAGGGCTTTGAGTATGCTATGCAAGTGCTTTGCTGTTGAACTATAGCCCCAGCCTATAACACAGGGTTTCATGTAACCCAGGCTGGCCTCAAAGTCAATATGCCTCAGAGGCTGGCCTTAAACTCCTGGGTCTCCACTTCTGGTTCTCCTGCCTCTACCTCCCAAGTGCTGGGATCATAGGTATGGCCACCATGCCCACCTCACATATTTCACACATCCTAGCTTCTATCCTGTGGTCTAGCAAAAAGAAGGTCCCTCTCCTTCTAGGCTACAGAGTCTAATGTCCAGAGTGGTCCCTATGGAATGGTGAAAATTGTCACCCTTTGGGGACAAGTCCTGGTGTGATTCTGCTATCAAAGCTCAGGTCACACAGGCAGAGAGTGGTGAAATATGAGCTACCCCTCCCTGTCTCTGGCTGTCCCAGGAGGCCCCATGGACCTAGCCATTCAGCCACCTTCCCCAGGATTCAAGTGTCACACATCTGGGCCCCATGCCAGGTTTCTGGTTCTCAGGCCAATCTCCTTGCTCTGGGGTCTGATCCCAGGAGACTGCAGAAGTCTCACTGGGGCAAGAGAGAGGGCACTGAAGTTACAGGGTGATACTATCCCATGCCTGACAAGCCCTGAACAAGTGGGCCAGGTCTCTTAGGTCCTATCACTCTGAACAGCCACCACCCAGGTCCTTCCCAACAGCTCTTTGTGCCCTCAGCCTTGTCCCTGGGTCACTTTGTTCTTTATACTCTTACTTTAGCCCTCCTTAAAAACCCACAGGCCTGGAGGCTGGGGGTGATGGTTTGTATAGGCTTGGCCCAGGGAGTGGCATATTAGAAGGTGTGGCCCTGTTGAAGTAGGCGTGTCACTGTGGGCATGGGCTTTAAGACCTGACTCCTAGCTGCCTGGAAACCAGAATTCTGCTAGCAGACTTCAGATGAAGATGTAGAACCCTCAGCTTCTCCCACACCATGCCTGCCTGGAGGCTGCCATGTTCCCACCTTGATGATAATGGACTGGACCTCTGCACTTGTAAGCCAGCCCCAATTAAATGTTGTCCTTATAAGAGTTGCCTCCGTCGTGGTGTCTGTTCACAGCAGTAGAACCCTAACTAAGACACTGCGGGTGTAGTTCAGTTGACAGGGTGCTTGCTTTCCATGCATGAAGCCCTAGCATCACATAAACCAGGCATGGTGGTGCCAGCCTGTAATCTTAGCACTTGGAGGTGGAGGCAATGGGGTCAGAAGTTCAAGGTCACCCTCAGTTCCTTAGTGAGCTTGAAACTAGTTGAGTAAAACCAATGCAAGCCACCAAACTAGACAACCAACCAACCAACAACAAAGAAAACAACCGTAGGCTTTGCCATTGAAAAGCAAAGAGTGTCTAGAAACATGCTGAAACATGACTTTTGTCCCAGCATTCAGTAGACAGAGGCAGGCAGATCTCTGTGAGTTCGAGGCCAGTCGGGATACATAGTGACCCCCCCCACACACAAAGGCAACTCGGACAAGCAACACAAGTAATGAAAGAGGATAGAAAGCTGATTGTTCTTCTAGTTCTAACTGTAACAGACGTTTTGGTTTTAAGGGTAGATAGTACATAAAATGTATAAACCGTCAAAGTGTAAAATCCAATGTGACATTGCACAGCCTCCGTTGTAAATGACTATAGAGAAGTTCACTGAAATATATAGACTTTGGGTTAGATTAACTTTATAGAGTATGAGGTTTCTTTACTTAAGTTTTATATAATAAAGCTTATATATAATAAAATATGCTTAGAAATATATGTATATCTGATATATACCAGATAAGGTCTCACTATGTAGACCAGACCGGCCTTGAGCTCACAGAGCCCCACCTGTCTCTGCCTCGCAAATCCTGGGATTAAAAACATGGGCTACCCCACATAAGACATGTAAAACAAACAACACCCAGGAGTGTAGTGCAGTTAGGAAAGGGGAGACGTGAAGAGGAGGTTGGCTGGAGAAGGCGTGGTTGGCAGTCTGGCACTTGTAAAGATGCTCACTCTGAACGGAGCGGAGGTTCCAGTTGCAATGAGGCAGCTTCCAATCCAACCCAGTAGCTAAAATAAAAACTGGTAATACACCCAGTGCAGGCAAGAGGCCAGAGCCTCTGGGTCACTCCCCTGTCACTGTGGAATGTGGTTAGTGCTGCCCCTGTGGGAGGCAAGTGGGCAGTTCTATTACAAACTAAACAATGACTTACAACTGAGTGGATGCCCTTCTGGGTATTGATCCCAGAGAACTGAAGACTGTGCTCAGCTAAATGATGTAGGCTGAGCTAGAGGCACAGCTCCACGGGTTAAATGGTGAGCTGGGTTCCATCCCTGTTATCCAGAGTGAGAAACCGACTCCCTCTCTGACCTCCACATGAGGCATTGGCATGCACATGCACACATGCACACATATCACACCACAATAAACAATGAACAGGAAAAAAAATTAAACTGTATTTAAGGACTGGAGAGATGGCTCCATGGTTAAGAGCACTTACTACTCTTGCTGAGGACTCTGGTGCGATTCCCAGCATCCACACAGCAACGCATAACTCTATAACTCCAGTTCCTGGGAATCTACCACCTTCTTCTGACCTCCATGGGTACCGCATACCTGTGGTGTATATATGGGCAAAGCATGTGAACATAAAAAATAAGTCTCGCAAAAATGTACGCAAACATGTGTGGCAGCTCCATTGGTGTCTTCTCAAACTGGAAAACACCCAGGTATCCTCCAGCAGGGAAGTGACTGAGAAACAGACTGCCTTGATTCCATTGTCAAGTGTTACCTGGCAACAAGAAGAAAGGAGCCACCAGTGCTCACAGCGGCCTGGGTGAGTCCTGGTTCTGAGAGGGAAGAGGCGATTCCCTAAAGCGACGCTGAGCTCTGCACACAGCACAGCCACACACGTGGAAAACAGCTCAGTGGTTACACCACTAGCATCCGGGTCCGAGTGGGAGAGGGAAGTGGGTACGGCTATCACAGGGGCCACTCTGGTCCCTGCAGTGACAGAAATGTCTCACCTGTATCAGTGTCTGCACTCTGGATAAGAGATGAGAGTTTTACAAGAGGTTCTCATGGGAAATTGAGTAGAAGGAACCTGGGTTCCCTCTGAATGCTTCTAAAACTGCATTTAAAGCTACAATGGCCCCAACATGAATAAGTTCAAACCATGTACGGAAACTCAGTCTGCCACATAGGCATGAAGACCTGAGTTCAGATGCCTAGAACCAGGCAGGGCAGCAGAGAGCAGCAGCAGGTCCCTGAAACACATTGTCCAGCCAGAATAGCTGGATCAATGAGCCAGGTTCAGTGAGAGATTCTGTCCCCCCCCCCCAAAAGTGGAGAGCCATTGAAGAAGACACTGACCTCTGACCTTCACAAGTACACAAGTACACACACACACACACACACACACACACACACACAGAGTTTTGGAGGGAAGTCAGCAGATGCTTCAACAGGCTAAAATGAGAGTGGTCCAGGAGTAGCCTGCACCCACTATGGCCTCAGGAGGTGTACAGACTCTTCTCTCTCCTCACACGCTGGGGCAAGTCACCTACGACCCCTCCCTTCTTTCACCTCCCCAAGTGGGAAAAAGCTAAGCCGGTTGCAATCCAGATACTAAATGACAGATACCTGTTCACACACAGCTGCTCACAAAGGATGCTTCGGCCAGTGGAAACAAGACCCTGTGAACCCAAAGTTGCTCCTCTAACCAAAAAAAAAAAAACTGACACAGCAGGCAGAGGCAGATTGGGGTAGGGTAGGAGTGGGAGGAGGTGTGGGATTCGGGGGAAGGTGTTGAATGTGACTGGGAAGGGCAGAGCACTGCCTTGAACTCTGAACAGCCAGCAGGTCTGCAGGTTCACTGTACTGTAGTGGGTAAGGAACAGAGAGGCCTGGGCAATAGGGTTTGGGGACTGTTACAGAATACAAATGGCCGTTGGGCTTCAAGTTAGATGGGAATGGTTAGACCAGAGAGAAGGGATGGATAGATAAAGGACAGGTATTAACTTGCTTGGAGCCGTTCACGCCCTGGTTTCTCAGTAAAGAGCTGCTCATTCCCATCCTGGCTCTGTGACCAGAGTGAGACAGTGATTGGCAGAGGTGTGACCCCACCCTCCAGCCCCAAGACCTAAGCCAATTGGACCAGTTGGAGGGCTGCTTGCTGCAACTGAGAGGAGAGAGAAGAGTTGAGTCTTGTTTGTGTGTCTGTGTGAAACTGAGAGTGGTAAGCCTTGTGACAAACAGCGGCATGGATAAGCTGTCTGAGGAGGGAGGTGACACCCTGAATCTAAAGAACCAGAAATAAGACAGTGGCCAGGTGGTCTGGTACCCACGATACCTCCCCACCCCAAAACATTTCACCCTAAGGATGGCTGTATTTGTGGCCACTGAGGAGCTGTACAGGGGTTACAAACGACCCCACTGTCCCTCCCCAGAAGTTGGAGCAAAGTCAGGTCTAACACAGTGAGGGAAGGCTTGGTAAGGGATCTGGTTCATTTGTGGATTCCTGGGCAGGAAGCTCTGTTCCGCTGATGGGCCCTAGAAACAAAAGGCAATAGGGCCTCAGGGTGTATTGTGGTAGATAAAGTGCTTGCTTAAAGTGCACAAAGTCCTGGGTTCCATCTCTCATGCTGCATAAACTAGGTACGTCGGCACATACTTGTGATTCCAGTATTTAGATGACGGAAGCAGAAGGATCAGAAGTTCAAGACCATCCTTGGGTACGTAACAGGATTGAGGCCAGCCTGAGCTATGTGGGTGGTCCTGGAGCTCTGAGGCTGAAGAAGATACCAAAGAATCAACAACTGGGGTCTGTCTTTGTACACGTGGGTGTCTGTGCTGCACAGGATGGCCCGCCCACAGAGTCAGTATTGTGGGTCATTTTGAAGTAAGAGGAAAGACAGGGCTGGGTCTCCATCACTCAGAAGCTCCAAGTCAGTTTCATTTTTAGATACCCAGCCCTTTCTGCAGTGGTGCTGGGCTCCTGCCTTAGTGAGTCTGCTCTGCTTAGTGATTACCCAGGGCCAGCTCACATAGGTTGGCTGCTCAGACCTTACAGACAGATCCTGGAGGCAGAGGTCAGTCTGCAAACCTTGGTGATCCCAGTGCAGAGTCAGATGGATGTGGGACCATGTCCGGGCTCAGGAGAGGGCTCTGGAAAGGCTAGCGAACACCCTGAGCCTTCCAGTCAAACTCAGTAACCACACCTGCCCCCTGTGGCCAGGGACTCTCGAGAGCTGCTCAACACAGAGAGCTAGCACTCTAGCAGGCCCAGAGGAGCCCAGGCAGGATTCCCCCCGGGGCCTTGCCAGCCCTCTGACCGTTCCTAATCCCCTGGGGCTCTAGCCCTGCCTCACATGTTCAGCCCTGCCAGGCCATTTTTTTTTTCTCTAAACTTTTCCAAATGTCACTCCTCGTTTTCTTCTCTTTAATGCTTTGTGTCTTTATCTAGGTGACATTTTTTCCTTTCCTTCCACAGGGACTGTTGCAAGAATAGGAACAAAAATAACAACAGGGCCTCTAGTTAGGCCTTCAAAAAGTGGGGAGATATTTTGGTTTGGAGACAGCCAGAGAGAATCCCAAGGGGACTTGGGGGTACAGGATAAGTTTGGGAACCAAAAGCAAGGGATTGACCTGAGTGGACTTCTCAAGGAGGTCCAGAGCAAGGTTAAAGGGCAGCTCTTCCTCTGTGTGATGAGCATTGAGAAGCCGTCCACGGGCTGCAGAATGGCTCAGCAGGGTGAAGATGCCTGCTGCTGAGCCCACCAACCTGTTTGATCTCCCAGACCTACATGGTGGAAGGAGAGAACTGGTTATCATCTGACTTCCATGTATATGCTGTGGAGCATGAATTTGTGTATACACACACTAGAATAAAAGTGAGAGAAAAGAAAAAAGAAGCCACTCACCTGTGGGGCAGGTTAACATCTTCTCGCCCCTTCTGTGACTATCTATGCCAGTCAGCCCAAGCATCCCCTGGCCAGGTGGAGAGAGACAGGCTGAACTCCCAGTGATGGGTCTCACCTCAATTGGGCCCTCCTGGATCCCAGGCCCTTCAGTCTATTGTGCTTGCTCTCTCAGAAGGCTGGTGAGGACGGCTTCCATCCCAGAATCCTCCATAAGCCTGGTACCCTTGAAGCATCAATGAGAGCTCCCATGAGTGTTGAATGAAGTGACAGAATCCACGGTTGTCTGGGGGAAATGGGGAGTAGGCCCTCCTGAGAGGAGTGAGTCAACAGCAGATGACTTTGTGTTCAAATGTTCTCCACTGTCACTGTCACCCACAGCATCTCTCTGTGGTCCAGACCCTCTGCTGGGTGCCAGACATTTAATTAAGCACAAAAGAGCTGCTGGTGGGAGCTAACCAGTCAGATTGTTTCCCTCCCAAGAATCTGAACTTGTATGCTGAGGTAAGAGGCAGCCCTTCCTCATTTGACCATCCTTGGGAAGAATGTCAGAACCAAGCATGCCAAGAACCATGGTTCCTGGAGCCTCCACCACCATTCTTCCTCCCAAGGCCCCTGCTATTAATTAGAAATTCAATCTGCCTGGCTCAGATCCCCTGTGATCTGAGACAGATGGGGTTCATTTGTGTTGCTTGACAGCAAAGGAGGCTTACCCACACCCCCCACATGCCCTTGGGGAGGGGGGGGGTAAGTGGAGCCATGTGAACACAGGTGTGCCAGTGTCATCTAGGTGCAGGGGAAAAGTGGGAACCGGGGTTGCTTGGAGCCCTGAAGGGACCCCGTTGTGTGCATTTCTGGGAAGCCCCAAAGAGCAGGGGTCCAGCCCTGGAGCTTCTGGGTGAGGCTCTGGAGTACGGAGCACCGGATGGTCCTTGTCCTGGTCCTTGTCCTGGTGCTGTGGGAGGTGGAGTCTTGAGGAAAGAAGTTTGGTCGTGGGCAGTGTGGCCTCAACTGTGAGTCTGGCCTCCCCCTCCCCCTCCCTTTCCCTCAGCCAGGAAGTAAGCTGCTTCCTCTCACCATCTTGGATTCCTCACCATAGGCCCAAAGCAACAGGTGAAACACGAGCAGAAACTCAAACTGTGAGGCAAACCAAACCATTCCCGTGTTTTTGTCTTTTTCAGTTGGTCACTTCTGATATTTTGTCACCGTGACAGAGAAGGGACAAGCACGTGAGGACCGTGCCAGGCGGAGTGGGTTGGGCTAAGTTGTGTGTTTTAGTGTTCTATTGCTGAGAAGAGACTCTCTGTGACCGTAACGACTCTTACAAAGGAAAGCAGTTAATTGGGGCTGGCTTACAGGTTCAGAGTTTAATCCACTGTTACTATTAGCTTGCAGGCAGACATGGTGCTGGAGAGGAGCTGAGAGTTCTACCTCTGGATCTGCAGGCAGCAGGAAGAGAGAGCCACTGGGTCTGGTTTGAACATTTGAAATCCCAAAGCCCGCCCCTGCCCCCCCTCCCCCAGTGACACACTTCCTCCAACAAAGCCACACCTCCTAATAGATTAGGTATTCAAATATATGAGCCTGTGGGGACTGTTCCTTTAAAAAACCACCTCGAGGTAGGTAGTAACAAGGAGCCCTGCTCTACGTGGGATTCTGATTCACGGTCATGATGAGATCACTGGAAGTTTCCTTTCTAGTCATCTCACGCTAAAGCAATAGGGTGGCCACTTTGGGAAATTGCCATTTGGTTGCTTTGTGGGTTTCGTTGACAGGAACGAGGAGCGTGGCTCTTAGCCTTCCATCACAAGCCCCAGGGCAGGGTCTTGGTGATTCCTAATCACCTTCTGGCCCAAAGAGCAGAAAATTCTTGTGATGTGTAAAAATTGCATAGACACCAATTTCCCCTCGCCCCATGTGAAGAGGGGGGCTGCCCTCAGTTTGATACAGGAGAAAACTAGTACCCAGTGGAAGTGGTGGGGCAACACCCACAAAGTCCCCAGGAGGATTCCCTCACGAGAGACCCATTCAGTGAACTCTTTCCCGAAGAAGCCAGTCCAATGAAGTTCTCGCCAGGTTCCGGGTGAGCCAGGAACATTGGCAAAAGTGAAATGGCCCTCCAATTAACACCAGAGCCTTCCTCCCGACTAAATCCTGCCAAGTTTCTCACGCATTTCTCAAATCCATCTAGGAAACAGGAAGTTGGCCAAATTCTAGACCTCCCGGGATAGCGTGTGGCCAGATTGTGCGGGGGCTGGGCACCAGGTACACTGATGATATTCAATCTCTAAGAATTAAACTTGATTTAAAAAAAAACCAAACCAAACCATGATGTTCATAGTGATTCAGAGAAGGCAGTTTCCGTAGAGATGATAAAAGGCTCTGACCTAAACTGGCTCCAGGCCGAGCACATGTTGACACGTAGAAAGTAGTGGTTGAGCGCTGCATACGGGAGCCTAACAAGACAGCACAGGCAATAAGGCCTGGGTACAGTGTTGGGTCAGTGGGGTGTCTAGATGCATCCATTGGCCACAGTGGAGAGCGAGAGCCAGAGGGAGAGAAGTTGGGGAGGGCCAACTAGGAGCACTGAGGAAAATCTTCCAGAATAATCCATGAGGAGACACTCAGGGGACGGGAGCGAAGCCGAGGGGAAGCTGTGGAGTGAAAGGGGAAAGATTATCTAGAGCAGTGGGGCATCCGGTCCACCAGCCACCGTGCCCAAACGGCTCATAAGACGTGAAACCTAGGAACCAGGCACGATGGGACAGACACCCGTCGCACGGAGCGCTGAAGCCGTAGGAAGGCCAGGGCGGTCTCCAAGGGTCCTCCATGAAGGGAGAACAGAAGTAAGAACATTAAGGCACAAAGGTGGCTCCTAGGCCACCTCCTTCTTGTAAGGTTTTGAGGTTTGCTTTACTATATATCTTTACTATACTTTACTATCTATGAGTGTACGCAGGTGCGGGCACTCATGCGCGCATATGGGGGGTGCAGGGAGAGATGGGGGAAGATAGAGAGAGGGAGGGAGGGGGGAGGGGGGGAGAGGTGATTGTGGGTGCACCTGTAGAAGCTGGATCATAAGCAACTTTCAAGAGTCGGTTCTCTTTCAACCACAAAGTTCAGAGATCAATGTCCTTTTTTGGAGTAAGATCATAGCCCAGGGCTCCCAGGAGGAGGAAAGACTGGGGTGAGCCTGAGTCACAACCCACAATTACAGGAGACAGGAGAAAGCCAGCCACCTGCTAAAAAGCATCAGAACCCCCAGCAGGACTAACTGCCAGAGGATGTCAGACAGTGGTCAGGCGTTCCTAGACTAGAAGGCAAGCATAGTCAAAGCCCCCAGTCTGTAAATGTTCTTGCCCAAGCTTGAGCTTGTGTCAGACTCACTGAAACTTTTTAGGGATCACAGGTGAAGATCTGCTCTCCCTCCGTCCCCTCCCTCTCCTCTTCATCCTCTCTCTCTTTACTTTTTTCTCTCCCTCCCTCCCTCCCTCCCTTCCTCCCTCCTTCTCTGCCTCCTTCCCTGACTCCCTGTCCCTCTCTGACAGATAACTGCAAAGGTCCGGAGAACATACAACTAGTAACATAGAATCAGACATAAAACTTATGTCTCCTCCCTAAAAATTAGTGCTTGCTTTACATTCAATTTATTTCTCAAATGCATTTGGTGGTGCTGATGGTGGTGGTGGTGGTGCTGATGGTGGTGGTGGTGATGGTGGTGGTGGTGATGGTGGTGATGATGGTGATGGAGGTGCTGATGGTGGTGATGGTGGTGCTGATGGTGGTGGTAATGATGGTGATGGTGGTGATGATGGTGGTGGTGCTGATGGTGGTGGTGGTGATGGTGATGGTGGTGCTGCTGGTGATGGTGGTGGTGGTGCTGCTGCTGGTTTTGGTGGTGGTGCTAATAATGGTGATGGTGGTGCTGCTGATGGTGGTGGTGGTGGTAGTGAGTGTGAATTTAGATACTCACACATGTAGAAGACAAAGGGCAGCTCTGGGTGTTGTTGCTCAGAAACAATCGGGGAGTGAACCAGCAGTCTGGATTGGCTGGGCAGTGAGCCCCAGGGCTCCTCCTGCCTCTGCTTCCCCAGATCTGGGATTATATGTGGAGGTTACCACACACATCTTTTAAAGAAATGGGTTCTAGGGAACAAACTCTGGCCTTCATGTTTGCACAGCCAGCTCTTTGGCAACCTTGCCATCTCCTCAGTCCCTCAGGTTTTTATTCCTGAGGTTATTTAGACGGAGGGGGGCTAGCTTAGAGAAGGAAGACTGAGATGCCCACGATCCCTATCCTGACTCACTGTGCTATGCCCAGTGGACCCTGGAAGCACCATAGTATTTACCCTCTGAGTTTGACATCAGAGGGAAAGACATGAGAGAAGTGGAGGGGAGGGGTGGGGTGTGGGAGAGGAAGGGAGCAGGAACAATTACACAGAGGCAGACGCCATAGGAAATAATCACGAAGGGATTCTCAGGAAGATAGAAACTTGAGGGCTGACATCGTTTTCAAAGATGTAGGGACTGCTAGCTTGCCAGATGTCTGTTTCAGTGCTTGCCTGTTACAAGGCTGTATGATGCTGCCCAGGATGCGTGCTGTCCAACTGATGAGGCAGTCACCAGCGTTATATGCATCCTTCAGTGTTTGTTCTTTTCAGTAGAGGGTGAGTCAAGAGAGGGTCCCATTTCCAGGCTGGAACGAATGCTGTGGCCTGACTGTTTATGCCTCACAGAATCTGTGTGCTGCTCTCTAATGTCCAGTGCAGTGCAGATGCGCCTTGCCTTGCAATCAGGTTACAGCTCAGTGAACCTGTAGAAAAGTGAAAACATTGTAAGAAGCCTGGTGATCCATAATACTATAATCCCAGTAGTCTGGAAGCTGGGGCAGGATTGTGAGTTCAAGACCACCCTGGGCTACAAAGAAAATTTGAAACCAGTTGTGGTTATGTAGATAGATCCCATCTCAAAGAAAACCCACAATAATCCATAATACATGGTTATATATGAACAAGTCTGTAAATGTAAAGTCAAAATGTGATTGACAACTCATCTTCCCAATGGTATAGCTTAGTCTAACCTACTTCAAAATTCTCAGAACACCTTCATGAGCCTGCAATTGGGCAAATCAATACAGCAAAGAACATTATTTTATTTTATTTTATTTTATTTTATTTTATTTTATGTTCATTGATTCTTTGTGACTTTCATATCATGCACCCCATCCCACTCATCTCCCCGTCCCTTCATACCCACCCTCTACCCTTGAAACCTCCCATCCCCCCAAAAGAAAAAAATCTCATTGTGGAAGCTGTAGTGTGTGACAGTGTGTCCCTCAGTACACCCTTTTGTCCATACCTCTTGCAAAAGTTTGTTGCAATGAGTCATTGGTCTGGTTTGAGGCCTGCGGCTCCTGCTACACTATCAATACTGGATCCTCACCAGAACTCCTCGAAGACATCCTGTTGTTGCCCAGTGCGATCGAGATCCTGCAGCTTTAGATCTTTAGGACGGGCCCCGTTGTGTGCTCCAAAAGTTCACAGATGGGGTAGATGTTGGGGTGGACCAACACAAAGCCTTGGATTGGGGCTTGGGTGGTACCTGAGCCACTCAGCCCACTAGCCCTTCAGGGCATGCTCTCCAGCACTGCCCTGGCTAGCTCACCCAATGCAGCAGCTGGCAAGGGGCAGAGCCAGCTCTCCTGTTCTCACACCCTGGGGACTGGCTCACTTGCACCCATGCCAGCAGGGCCAGCTCTGTTGTGCTGCCTGAGTGATGTGCAGGACCCACTCTCTTGAGTACTGCAGCTGGTAAGGGGCAGGGCCAGCTCTCCCACTCTCACATCTGCAACCCCCACAGCCAGGACCAGCTCTACTGCCCAGGAGAGATGCATGGCATGCTCACAGAACATATTTTATACTACAGTAGGAACTGTCTTGCATTCTTTGTTAAGTACTTGCATTTAAAGATGGCTGGCAATTCAGGCCACTGCACAATTTTGTTGTTTCCCCTTGTGATCATGTAGCTGCTGGGAGCCACAATGCGACTTGCTGTTGTTATCTGTTGCATGATGAGAATATTGCACTATGTATCACTACTGGGGAAAAGATAAAATTCAAAGTCTATTAAAAATGTTATCAGACCATCATAAATCAGGGTAATGCAAAGAGGTAAGATCTTGGAAAGTCAGGCTGGGCTCTCTATCTCCATCCACACTTTTTTTTTTTTTTTTTGACAGGGTTCCACTATGTAGCTCTGGCTAGCCTGGAATTTGCTATGTGGACCAAGCTGGCTTTAAACTTGCTAGAGATCTGCCTGCCTCTGTCTCCTGAGGGCTGTGGTTTAAGGTGTGCCTGGCTAGGGAATCGTGCCCTGTAACAAGCTCAAGGGAGCTGACTTATCCCTGCCACCAGGAGGAGACAACTTGCCCCAATACAGCAGAATGCCAGGGCCAAGAAGTGGGAGTGGGTGGGTAGGGGAGCAGGGCAGAGGGAGGGTAGAGGGAACTTTCAGGATAGCATTTGAAATGTATATAAAGAAAATATCTAATTTTTTTAAAAAAGGAAAGAAAATGACAACTAAGGAACAGAACAGGATGTCCCAGGCACTGGGTCTAGCTAGAACCATAAAATGATAAATTTCTATTTTAAAAAAATTTTTGGTCTAAAGTATTTTGTTATAGATTTTGAACAGACTAAGAGAAACTGTAGATCTGAGACCATGTCGCCATGGCAACCTAGGATGTAGGTCAACTGAGCTATACAGAAGAAGGTACTTGGGTCCTTATATATCTGTATGACCAAGCCACCTCCACTTGGACTGTTTCATCAGAGGACAAAGAACCCCACAATTGTCTTCAAAGACACTCTGGGGATCCCAGCTCCCACAGCCCGGCTTTAACTTGGTTAATATGCTAAGGAGAAAGGCCAGAGGGTCAGTCTTCTAGAAATAACTGAAAGCGAGTGCATCTGTGATGTAAAGGTCTGCAAAACTCTGAGCTGGCCAGAACCTTCATGCAAAGAACTATCTCCAAAGCTTTAGGCTTGATTTTTCTCTGATTCTTGTCTATCTGTCTATCTGTCTGTCTCTGTCTCTGTCTCTGCCTCTGTTGTGTGTATGTGTGTGTGAGTGTGCGCACACACATATGTGTGCTCGTGCATGTACCGGCATGTGTGCATGTTTAAAGGTTTCTCATTGACCTGGGACTTGCTGATCATGTTAGGCTGCCTGGCCAGCAGACCCTAGGCATCCTCCTGTCTGTGCGTCCACAGTGCTGGGATCAGAGGCAGATGACTGCACTCCACTTTTTAACATGGGTTCTGGTGATCAAATTCAAGCCCTCGTGCTTGTGAGGCAAGCACACTACTGGATGAACTTTCTCCTCAGCTCTGACACTTCTCTCATTACATTCTTTCAGCACAAATGGGAACTGGACCCCTTCCTGACTCACCTCACAGATTTTGCCCCCTTCAGGTGATAAACTCATGCCCCCAACAGTCCCAAAGCCTAGCTCCTCTCTGGGGAGTTGAAATAGCAAACCATCCAGTGTTCTTCCCATGACCATGACAGAGGGGAGTTGGCCTGGCCACATAGAGTGCTCTCTTTTGGTCAGGCCTTTCCATCTCCGGCCTCTCTCACTGTGAGACTGGAACTCTGCTCAGCAGCTGCTTTCTGTGTACAAATGAGATGTGTGCAAGCACCTAGTGGACAGACACCCTGTCCTCTCTCATCCATCTGCCCAGCAGAAGGCACAGGAGTGACCCATAAACTAGAGCTGCTGTAAGATGCTCCTGTTTGCACTAGGTGATGGTTAATGCAGAGACTTACAGCTGGTCAAAGTGATGAGAGTAAATGACCGAAGTCCAGCCTTACTTATAGGGGCTCACAGAGACTGAGTCAACAATCACGAAGCCTGTCTGAATCTGAGCTGGGTCCTCTGCATGTATGTTATAGTTCTTGTGGGACTCCTCACAATGGGAGTGAGGGGTGTCTCTGACTCTCTTGCCTGCCCTTGGGATCTCTTTCCTTCTACTGGGTTGCCTTGTCCAGCCTTGATAGGTTTGTGCCAGTTTTATTGTAACTTATGCCATCTTTGGTTGATATTCCTGGGAGGCCTGAAAACCCCAGCCCTAAATGGTACGTCTGTATTGCCAAGGCTCAGCGAGCATCCGGAAGAGGAGAGCAGAGGCTGGAAAGGAGGCTGTGAAGCCCTGTCTTCACATGGGCTCACAACAGCAGTGGGTGTCTGCACAAGACAGGGCCCATCAACATGTCATCATGCCTCGGGAAGTGGCTCACAAGGTTCCACCCCTCCCGGGGAAGCTTCGGGCGGTGAATATTGTGAGGAGACAGAAGAGTTCTATTCCTCAGTGGTATGCACTGGCAGGTTGCCCTTGTTTGTGTAAATAACACACTCATTAGTTGTGAGCAGTGAGAACACACAAGACATCAAAGTCTGGAGGGTGTGCTGGCCAGTTTTATGTCAACTTGATATAAGCTAGCGTCATCTGAAAGGAGGGAACATCAATTGAGAAAATGCCCTCATAAGATACAGCTGTAAGGCATTTCTTAATTAGTGATCAATGGCAGAGGGCCCAGCCTACCGTGAGTGGTACCTGGGTTCTATAAGAAAGCAGGCTAGACAACCATGGAGAGCAAGCCAGTAAGCAGCACTCTTCCATGGCCTCTGCATCAGCTCCTGCCTCTAGGTTCTTGCCCTGTTTGAGTTCCTGTCCTGACTTCCTTCAGTGATGGTCTACCATGTGGAAATGTAAACCAAATACACTCTTTCCTCCCCAACTTGTTTTTATTCATGGTGTTTCATCACTGTAATAAAAGCCCTAACTAAGACAGAGGGGGAATATTAGAGAAGAGGAAAAGTGAGAGAAGGGAGAGGATGATGGGTGTGTGTGATCAAAATATGTTATATGTACACACACACACACACACACACACATATACACATACATGCACACATACACACATACATACACACACATACATATACACATACACATATATACACATACACACATATCCATATACATACACACATACAACTTTGAAAGACTAAATAAATAACACAAATGAAGAAAAAAGTAAAGGAAAAATCAGAGCAGGGCAAAGCTAGAAAGGCCCTGGGGGAGTGCTTAATTCAACCTCTTCTATTAAGAGACTGAGAAATTAAGGCTTAGAGAGAGATTTCCAGAGAAAGAGCTTAATCTTCAGCAAGAACATTTTCTACTAAAGCCCACTTACACCCTATAGATTTGTATCAGTGGCTTCCTTCCCCAAATCACGTGTTGTATATGAACACACACACACACACACACACACACACACACACCATCCACTATTACTGAAATAAACAGCCCTTAAAATCAAGGTGTACTGAATATTAGGATGGAAAATGATCCTACCCGCCTACCCAGGCATCCATCAGGCAGGACCCATAGGGAGAAGGGCAGGATTGGGGCATGATGTTAGATTTACAACACAACAGGGAGCCCAGACATAGGAAAAGCTCAGCTTCCGGGAGAAGAGAGCCACATTCTATTGTCAGTAAGATTTATGAAGGGCCATTGACTTAGTCTGAACTCCGGCATGAGACTTCCATAGACAACCCAAGATGGAGTGACCTGTGTTAAGCTTTCTTGCCTCCGAATGGAGGTTCAGCTACTTACTTCTTACATCTGACCTGTGAGAAATGAGGGCAGGCAAGCCAGGGCTCCAGGCCAGCCACATGGCAGTAACTTTTAGAAGGAAAGAAACCTGCTTTCAGTTGTTGATTTTAGCAGCTGTGGAGACTGAGCCCAGGACCTGTACATACAGGGCACGCACGTTACCGTGGAACTAGCTCCCCACCTTTATTTATTTATTTATTTATTTATTTATTTATTTATTTATTATCAAGATGGTCTGGCTATGTAGTCCAGGCTGGCTTAAGCACTTTACCACTGAGCTAGCTCCTACCTTTATTTATTTGCTTGTTTGTCTATTTGTCTATTGTCCGGATAGTCTGGCTATGTAGTCCTAGCTGGCTTCAGGTTTGCAATACCCCTGACCTCAGCCTCTGGAGCCTCTGGGAAAACTATGCTGAACCATCACACCTGGTAAACAAACCTATGGGTTGTTTTGTTTTCTTTTGTTTTGTTTTTCTTCCATGTTGTTTCCCTGCTCCTGCCAAGTGACCAGCCTCGGCTGGACATCTTCCTGTTCCATAGATGGAATGCTGCCTGATTCATGAATCACTAATGTAAGTTAGTTAGGCCATTAAACTCGATTTGTTGACATGTTGTTGTGTTGCTGGACACATTGGTAACTGGGGTCACCATCGGGTAGCTTTGGAATCCTCAATGCACTCTCTGAGCCTTAGTAGTTCATGTAGAAAGTTAGGAGGCAGGGAGAGAGCTTGGGCCTCATTCGAGCTGAGCTGCCGAGCGAAGAAGCATATTCATCCATGGGGTGGGCAAGCAGAATATTGTTTTCCAAGCCGTGTGAAATCTCAGAACACAGGAAGGGCCATTTTGAGAGTAGAGAGTAATAGGGGCTCCTGCTGGGAAGGTTGACAGTGTGACTTGGTAAAAGCGCCTTCTCCACCTGCACTACGGGGCGGCGCTGGCACAGAGACTTCTTCTCCCAGTGAGAATTCCTTTGTAAGGCTCTGCCTGGGCCACTGAGGCTTACGGTGAGAGCTCTTGGGGCCCCTCTCATCCACATACCCTGTTGGACCCTTGTGCTTGAGCCGCCACGTCTGGCTCCTCCAGCCTTCCGTCCTTCTCCAGTGTTTACTGAGTCCCATACTGGCACATCTCTGATGCTGCACTGGCCTTCCAGAGCAAAGCCTTACACCACCGTCTACTGTGTGGAGAATCCGAACATCTAATGAAGCTGAGCCGACGCCTCCTCAATGCAATGCTTGCTGCAGCCCCAGAGGAGAGACATCCCTGCGTGTAGCTCTGTGAACACAGCTCTGTGTTCCTTCCGGAGGATGTGTACTGCTTGATCCTGTGAGCCAATCAGAAAGCCCACTCAGCCTCGAGGTTCCCTGAAGGCAGACCCCTGTATTGTTGTAGCAAGGACTTGAGATGTCACCTCCTTCACATAGGCCTTGATAGGTTGCTAAGAGCTCCTAATTTTGATTCCTTTTATTGTATTTGCCCAGCTTCTTAAAGAGCCCTAAGAGCACAGCTCCAGGCTACCCCAATCCCATGCAGTGCTCTCAGCAGCTCCACTTCTCACTCACCCACTCTTCCCGCTGTCACAAGGATCCCTCCCTCCTTGTTTTTTGCTGCTTCTCTTGGCAGTTTCCTCCAGAGAGTGATGCCCTTAGCCCCATGACCGCCTCTTCTCTTCCTTGCTTTCAAGATTCTCTCTCACCTTTCTTTTTTCTCTGGCTTCCTGTCCTCCTTTCCTGACTCCTTCATCTTTCTATCCTCCAGAGATCTCTCCGTGGCTATTAAGAGAGAAGGAAGAATGCCCCGGGCTAGCTGGAGCTGTCCATCAAGGTCTCGTTCTTTCTGATAAGACTCTGCATCAGGACCAGAACAGGCAGTGGCAGCCCCTGCTCAACCACACCATCTCTGAAACCAGTTCTTCCTTTCTGGAATGAGTCAGCCTCCTTATAAAGCCCATGCATATAAATATAGCCAAGCAAGAATAAAGAGGAGCATTCTTAAAAAAAAAATGAAGAATGGGCTCACACCTACCAATACTAAAATAGAACAAAGCTATAGTGATTAAGGCAACACAACTAAAAAGACTCATCAATGGAAGAGAGGGAAAGAAGAGAACGAAAGTAGAAACAGTTGGAGATGTGTAGTTTCTAATGGCTGGCTTAAGTGGATTATTTATTAAACTCATTGAATAACTGCTCCCAGAATGCAAAGTTGCTCTGTAGCTCACTTCCAACAAATGTAGAATCAAAGCAGCCTGACTTACACGCTGTGTCTTACTTTTCTATCACTATGACAAAACATCATGACCAAGGCTACTTAGAGAAGAAAGGGGTTATTTGAGTTATAGTTTTAGGAGGATAAATTCGTGATTGCAGAGCAGAGGTAGCAGGTGGCAGAAGCAAACTGCAAAGAGGAAGCAGAGAGAGACAGAGACAGAGAGATAGACAGAGAGAAAAACAGAGAGAGGGAGAGACAGACACACACACAGAGGGACAGACAGACAGAGACACACAGAAAGACTTAGAGAGGAGAGACAGAGACACAGAGAGACAGAGACAGAAAGACAGAGAGATAAAGAGAGACAGAGAGAGAAGAGAAAGACACAGAGAGGCATGGAGATAGAAGGAAAGACAGAGACATGGAGAGAGAGAGAGAGAGAGAGAGAGAGAGAGAGAGAGAGAGAGAGAGAGAGAGAGAGAGAGAGAGAGAGAGAGCACTGAGAGCATCATATGGCCTTTGAAAGCTCAAACCCTTTGGTGACAGATTTCTTCTAGCAAAGCCATACTTCCTAAACCTACCCACTATCACCAACTGAGAACCAAGTATTCAGAGACCCAAGAATATGGGGGACACCTCATTCAAACCCACACCTTTCCCTCCTGGCCTCCATAGTCTCATGGCTACATCATAAGACAAAATGCATTTAATCCAACTTCAAAAATCCCTGTAGTCTTTCATAATCCCAACAAACTCCACTGTCCAAATTCCTGCTGAGACTCAAGGCAATATTTGTGCTGTAACCCCCTATAAAATAAAAAAAAAGAAAAGTATACACTTCCAACATACGCTGGCATAGAACATACATTACCATTCCAAAAGCTAGTAATTGGGTAATAGCAAGGAAACGCTGTACCAACACAAGACCAACACCCAACAAGGCAACCCTGAATCCTGCAGCTCTGTCTGATGTCAAAGGCCTTCGGTGGCTCCACCCTTCCAGCTTTGCTGCCTCCAAGAAACATCTCTTTCTCTTGGGCTGGTCCCACCTCCTGTGCAGCTCTTCTTGGCAGATGTCTCCCAGCCATATGCTGGGGTCCCACATATGTTGGGGTCTCCAACGTACATACCCAGGCTTCACTTTCACAGCTTCACGCAACGGCTTCTCAGGCGTTCCATGTGGGGCTTCCCCTGCTATATGCCTGGCCTCAGTAGCGCTCTGTAACCACAGGGGACAATTCCATGGCCCCCTTTACTTTTGTGTTCTTCTTAACCCTAAGGCCAGCACTAAGGCAGCTTCATCTCCCAGGATGGGCTGGACCTTGGCTACCTGGAAACACATTTGCTGCAGCTTTTGTTTGTTGTTCCTTTCCAGGAGTAGAGTATTCCTTAGCTCTTCTTCTTTCATGGTTGGAGGCTTGCCTGAGTGGGGTCTTGCATGGAGGGCATCCCTCCTATTCCAATGCAGATCAGACCCCACCTTAATGGCACTAATATAACCAGTTACAACCTCTTTTCTGACATAAGCCTTAGCTGTATAACATTAAACTTGTCAGTGTCCTTTGCTCTCCCCACACTGTGCATTTTGTATTTCTTTCTGCCCCTTTTGCTCACCTTCACTGCAAACCTGTGTAAGGATGGTAGCTAATAACCATCCAACATAGTTAATATTAGTCTCTCTTGAAATATCTTCCACCAAAATAATTAGTCTGTTACAAGTTCAATTTGGCCTCCAGGAAGTTCTTAAGGCATGGATAAAAGGTAGCCATATTCCTTGCCAATATCACAATAACGGTCTCTGGCTCAGTTACTAATATGGCTCCTCTCTGCAAGCTCTTGAGCTGGGCCTCCATAATCCGCATTGCTCTCAGAACTCTGCCACTCAGGCTTCTGCTAGAACTGCCTCGTGAGCCCTGCTTACGTCATTCAGCTACTTTTCTCATTCTAAGACACAAAGTCTCTTCCACATTTCTCTGAAAAACCATGTCAGGTTCTTCATAGCAACAGTCTGATAACCCCATTGTTGGGAACAAGACCACTACCACAGTTTGAGCCAAACTGGAAGCAAGATTTAATTAAATACTTTAACTAAATCACTCTGGCCAAGTCCATTCCAGGGTCCCCCCAAAAAGATGACAAGTCACATTTTGCAGAAATTTATTTCTTATTAGATATTTTCTTTATATACATTTCAAATTTTAAATGCTATCCTGAAAGTTCCCTATACCCTCCTCCCGCCCTGCTCCCCCACCCACCCACTCCTGCTTCTTGGCCCTGGCATTCCCCTGTACTGGGGCATATATAGTTTGCAATACCAAGGGGCCTCTCTTCCCAGTGATGGCCAACTAGGCCATCTTCTGTTACATATGCAGCTAGAGACATGAGCTCTGGGGGTAATGGTTAGTTCATATTGTTGTTCCACCTATAGGGTTGCAGACCCCTTCAGCTCCTTGGGTTGCAGAAACTTATAAAGGCACCCAAGATAAAGGCACCCAAGAGAGCAGCCTTGGTTGAGAGTGGGGTATTGAAGGAACCACCCTCAGACTCCAGAGTTGTTACTAGGTAGCTCTGGCTTCCTGCCAGGCTGCTTTGACCTGGGTCTGGTCTCTCAAGATTTAGATTCTGTCTCCTTTGGGGTGTGGCATCCAATCTAACAGCTACTTTGGGGAACTGGGCTTCAGTCTCAGTGCTTTGGGCATCAGCTGCTTCCACTTGTTCCTTATATAGGAAACTTATAAAGCTACCTATGGTATTTTCCATCAGGTCTAATCAGGGGCAATCTTATGTCCTGACAAACTTCCTCCTGCCTACAAGTGGTCAAGTACATCCAGTGTAGTTGGGTCAGACTAACTTGTTTAGGGTAGAGAAGACATGTAGTTTGTTACTGTGTGGTTTGAATAGGAATGCCTCCCCACACCCCCACAGACTCATGTACTTGGCCCTATTAAGAGGTGTGGCCTCGTTGGAAGCAGTGTGTCACTGTGAGGGCGGTCCTTGAGGTCTCATATACTCAAGCTATGCCCAGAGTGGAACACAATGCCCTTCTGCTGCCTGCGGATCCAGATGTAGAACTCATAGCCCCTTCTCTAGCATCACATCTGCCTCATGCCACCAGGCTTCTTGCTGTGATGATAATGGACCAAACCTCTGAAACTTAAGTCAGTCCCAAGTAAATGTTGTCCTTTCTAAGAGTTGTGGTGGTCATGGTGTCTCTTCACAGCAATTAAACCCCAGGTAAGACAGTTGTCTTCCATAAATGATAGCTTCCAGCATCACAGAAAGTATCTGCCCTCGGGCAAGGGGCTTACAGGTTAGAGGCATTCTTGTTTTAAGGATCTCTTAGGCACTGTGATTAAAACTTAACACATAACCCTCTCCCTGGTACTAACTTTTGTCTTTGTTATTTTTTTTTTTTATTGTTGTGATAAAAGACCGTGACCAAGGCGACTTATAAAATAGTTTCTTTGCCTTACAGTTCTGGACAGATAATTGTTCATAATGGAAGAGGAGCAGCACATGGCAGGCTCTGCAATTTAAATTATAGCAGAAGACAGAGAGAACACGCTAGAAATGGCATGTCTTGAAGCTCTTCAAAACCCACCCTCAGTGACACACTTCCTCCATCAAGGACACTTCCTCCCACATCTCCCCAACAGTGCCACTAACTGTGGATCCAGTTTTCACACGCAAGAGTCTACCGGGGGTCAGGGAGTGGGATGTAGTGGTTTGAGTGATGGATGTGTGGAGTTCCGAAGATGTAGCTTTCTGAGCCACCCACACTGCAGTGAGCGTCTGGTGGTAAAGCTGTCTTTGAACCATCCATGGTCCTGTAAGTAACCCCAGTAAGTGCATTGCTGTGTTACACGGGGCTTTGGTGAACTTGTTAGCTTGTTCTGTCCTTGGTTTCCCTATCTGGGGTGAGCAGACCTTTGTTGACATCTCTTGAGAAAAAGTTGTTGCAAAAGCCACAAATCAAGTGCCCCGCAGATGATGAGCCCACAGGGGAAATTTTATAGTCAAAGCATAACAACAACATGGAAATTAAGATTTCTTCGGTGCGGAAAAATGCCATTAGGAAGCCGCAAACTGTCAACTCCTAGCTTGAGCAAGGGGTTTGATTTTGCCACATGTAAAAGGTCTCTGGGAGTTTACAAGAAAAAGAAACAAGTATCCAGACACAAATTAAGAGGGGCAGCATAGCAGGCTGGCAAGGAGGAGGAACTGTGGGGTTTGGTTTCTTTCTTTCTTTCTTTCTTTCTTTCTTTCTTTCTTTCTTTCTTTCTTTTCTTTTCTTTCTTCCTTCCTTCCTTTCTCCCTCCCTCCCTTTCTCCCTCCCTCCCTTTCTCTCTCCCTCCCTTCCTCCCTCCCTCCCTCCTTCCCTCCCCCTCCCTCCCTCCCTCCCTCCCTCCCTCCCTCCCTCCCTCCCTCCCTCCCTCTCTCTCTCTCTCTCTCTCTCTCTCTCTCTCTCTCTCTCTCTCTCTTTCTTTCTTTCTTTCTTTCTTTCTTTCTTTCTTTCTTTCTTTCTTTCTTTCTTTCTCCCCAAGACAGAGTTTCACCGTATAGTCCTGGCTGTCCTGGAACTCACTCTGTGGACCAGGCTGGCCTTGATCTCAAAGCTACCTTCCTCTGCCTCCAGAGTGCTGAGATTAAAGGTATGCACCTTCGCCACCACACCCAGGTGAAACCAAGTGGCTTTTTTTTTCAACTTTACTCATAAAAGAAACACATATTAGCTCATGAAGAAACATGTCTTTGTTCCCCACTTATCGACTCAGAAAAGTCATGTTTCCTGGCTTGCTGGTGAATGTATCAGTTGGCACAATCCCTGAAAAAAAAAAAAGCCAGGCTCCTGAGGGTCTCACTGGGCACAGGCACTTGCCACCAAGTCTGATGATCTGAGTTCACTAGGAAACACATGGTGGGGGATGGGGAAAGAAACCATCTCCCACAAGCTGTTCTCTGGTCTCCACATGTGTATGCCTACACAGACAAGCTAAAAAAAAAAAATCTAAGAGAAATTTCAAGTCAATTCAGCCCTCAAAAGAGCAAAAAAAAAAGTAACTCACACACGTTCTGTGACGGATAATTGTGATTTTCAACTTGATAAGATCTAGACAAGCTCACCAAGAACACAGACTTCTGGACATACCTGTGAAGGAGAGTCTAGGTTGGGCTGAGGGGAGAAGGCCCACCCTAACTGTGATCAGCTGCTTGGTGCTCCTGGCATCTCGACTCCCCTGCCATGATGGACTGCACCCTCAAAACTGTGAGCCAGGATAAAGCCTCCCTTAAGTGGCATTTGTCAGGCATCTTATCAACATAATGAGAAAGGAAACTAGTGTCCCCTCCCAACCCAGATAACAATCAAAGTGGCCTAGGAACTAACACAGCAGAGTAGACACAACTTTGTAGAAAGCATGGCAGTTAGGTCTCCATGGGCTGCTATGAAATGATCTTCAGAATAAATAAAAAAGGGAAAGGACTGAGCAAAAGTGTGTGTGTGTGTGTGTGTGTGTGTGTGTGTGTGTGTGTGTGTGTGTGTGATAAATCGCTGTCTTCTTTTCTTTAAAAGAATATTTGCTAGGTGTCCACCAAGGGACTACTGTTATAACGAAGGCCTTCAGTAAGTGCATGTGGGGCAAGCTCCATGGGTAAGCAGCTGGGCTGTGAGAAGACAGCCAGGCATGCCTGTGACCTTTAAGGGTCCCTTGGTACTGTCAGCATCAGCATCCTTGTACATCCTTGTACAATGCCTTCCTGTGCCAAGGTTGTTCTAGATTCATTTCTGTTGCTGTGGCAAATACCCTGACCAAAGGCAACTGTGGGCAGGAAAGCCTCATTGGCTTATGTCTTAATAAGTCTGTTGCTGTGATATAGACATTGTGACCAAAAGCAACTTGGGGAGAAACAGCTCTATACATTATGATTATGATTAACAAAATCTGGTATCATTTGTTTCACTATTATGTATTTGTAGTGTGTGTGAGTGTGTACATACATATGCACATGTGGAGGTCAGAGAACATAAAAAAAAAAAATCTGTTTTCTATTTCTACCATGTGGGTCCTGGGGATTTGAACTCAGAGAGCTAGGCTTTGAGTGAGTAAAAGCACTTTACTCACTGTCTTAGTAGCCAGCACAGTCACTGAGCCATCTAGCCAGCCCTGGGGCTCTGAACTTTATGTGGGACCCATCAGCCTAGCTTCTCTGGCCCTGACAGAGGACTGGCTATTTGTCTAAGCAGGGATCACAAAGACATCCGTCTCTTTACTCGACACAGGAGGTTTCCTGTCATTATCATCATACCAAATAGGATTCAACTCTTAATTGCTGTGTGATACTGGGCAAGTTACTTAATCTCTCTGAACCTCTGTTTTGTCCTCTGTGGTTAGGGAGATGGATGATCAGCTACTCTACAGAGTTACTGGGACAAAGCAATGTCTTATTAGAAAAGGAAGCATAGCTAACATGAACTGGGTTCTTCTGATGTGCCAGGCACTGCGCTGAGCTAGTCATAGACATCTATTGCCTCCTTCCACCCCACTGTAGCCCCGCTGGCAGGGGCTGCTACAGGCCCATTTTACTGAGGAAGAAACTAAGACTCAGAGAGGGTCAGTAATGTGTGCAATGTCACACAGCTAGGGCAGTGACCCAAACAGGACACTTAAGAAAAAGTAATATTTTAATTGAGAAATACAGAACACTTTTTAAAATTGATATTCTAATTAACCAACAATCAGAGCGCCTTTTTAAGTTGACATTCTAATTAACTGACAAACAAAAATGGCATATATTTTCTCTGTACAGTGTGTTTAGAAGTATGTGTACACTGTGCTGTGGCTAAACAGAGCTAATTGGCATCTGTGTCACCTCACATATTTTTTTTGGCATGCTTTTGTGGCGAGAATAATTTGAATTTACTAGTTTTGCTATTTTTAATTCCCAGTTTTCAGCTAAAATTTGAGAATACAAAAATAGTGATTTCATTAGGACATTTTCATATTGAACCTTGTTCATATTCACCTCCCCATCCCTCCCAGGCCCCTCTCCCTTCCTCTCTGATCTTCCCCCCACCCATTCCCCTCACACACACAGCATGTGTTTAAATCTAGACTAGATGTGAGGAAAGAAATGCAACTTCTCTCTCTCTCTCTCTCTCTCCTCCCCATCATCCTCTCATCTCCACTTCTCCCCTCTCCGTACCCCTCCCCCAAACACACACAGACTTCCTTCTACTTCCATGTTCCATACACACATACTCACATATAATATATAATAATATAATGTAACATAACCTATATAATATATACTCTATGTATCGTCATTTAAATAGATCCTATTTAAATAAGAAAGCACATGACATTTATGTTCCTTTAGCAGTCTTCAAGAAGGCACCATTTTAGAGCCAGTGAGCTGGCTCAGTGGGTAAAAAGGTGCTTGCTATCAAATCTGGCGACCTGAGTTTGATTCTCAGAACCCACATGGTAGAAGGAGAGAACTGATTTCCACAGATTGTCCTCTGACCTCTACGTGTGTGCCATGGTATGTGTGTGAGTGCACAAATACATAAAATACAAAACAAATTATGCAATATCTTACCGCCTATAATGACCATGTCATGTGATAGACCTCTCAGCTGTGTTCCTTCTACTTAATAGAAATCTGGTGATCTTTTCCTCAATCTTCCTCAATCCGTGCCTATTTTTGTAAAATTGGCTTTTCAAAATGTGTGTGTGTGTGTGTGTGTGTGTGTGTGTGTGTGTGTGTGTTGGGGGGCGGGGGGGGGGGGAGGTGCATGCCTGATTTGCCTCAAACTCTTAATCCTCCTGCCTCAAGTTCTTGAGGTGGTGATTGCCTGCCTGCACTGCCATGCCTGGCTTGGAAGGAGTACTCAAATTTTGCCCCTGAGTGAGGTCTCACAGCACTCGTGTTTCCGTGCCCAGCTCACCCCACTATTGTGTTGCCCTGCAGCCCCATCCACGGCCGGCTTTCTTGCCTTCGTAAGGCAGAGTAAGAGTCTCCTCTTTCTCATTTCTCCCTTACTCCTCGGTTGATAAACGGTCTGATTTCCTATCTCCGTTTTGTGAGCGGCGCCACAGTGAAAATGAGGGTAGATGTCTCTTCACCGTGCTAACCTCCTTTTCTTTATATTCAGTGTCAAAAAAAATTGCTGGGCCACGTGGTGGCTGCAGCTTTTAACTTGCTGAGGAACCTGCATGCTTTCTCTGGGCCTGAATACTTTGCTTTCCCACCCACCAAATGCAAGGGTTCCCTTGTCTCTGCACCCGGCACCTGTGATGCTCCACACTGTTCCGCCTCTGGAAGGGTCTCAGGAAGCCAGGCTGGCCTGAAGCCTGAGATCAGCCTTGAACTTCTGATCCTCCTGCCTCTACCTCCCAAGTGCTGGGATGGTGGGCCTGCACCATACCTGGCTGCTGCTGCATCCTTCTGGGGACAGCCATTTCGACAGGCATGAAGCCGTGCCTCTGTGTGGTTTAATTTGTGCTGACTTGATGACTGGTAAAGCTGGCCGTTGTTTTTCTTCTGTGCTTCTTGGCCATTCTTTTCTTCTTTTCAGAACACTTCAGAACACCCTCCAAGTCTCTAGCTTATCCTAGCTGTTAATGATGTCACTACTCTGCGATGTCCTCAGAATGGAGCAAAGGCCAAGGCAAGGGAGCACATGACTTGGTCCCAGGAGGCTGAGGCTGAGACAGGAGGTCACTGTGGCCCAATTATTGGTGTGAAAAAAATAGAACACTTCCCTCGCTTTGCCTTCCTGGCAGGATTCTGTTTCTACCTTCAAGAGTGACTGACCAGTCACTTAGGCGAGAACCTGGCCTTGCCGTGAGCACCAGGTATAGATGGGTGGCCCCATCCTCCAATTCAGGCAAGTCTGAAACTGGCAGAGGCCTGAGAATGCTGGCTTGTCATTAGCTGTCTACACTAATAGCTTTAATTAAGGCACAGGCCTGTAGGTCAAAGGCACATAAGACAGTGGTTAAGAAGCTGTAAGCAGGATTCTCAATTAATTTGCGGTTAAGTCACTGACATCAGCGGTCAGGACTTTAGTGAGGGACAAATGCATTCAGGGAGATGGGCTTTTCGAGGAGTGAGGGCTGGGGGAGGGGGGCTGTGTGAATGTGTGTGTCTCCTGTGTGAACGTAATGAAAGACAGGAGGGCTAGCCAAGAAGGAAGAGGGAAGAAACTGAGACAGAACCTACTGTTGCTAGCTGTTCCCATTTAGGGTTCCTGCTTGTCCCTCAATCCCACACTCAAAAGGACTCTGCTCTCCATTCTGCAGATGTGGAAACTAAGGCTAGGAGTCAGTTTTAAGTCCAGACCTCAATCACAGGGCTGAAAAAGCAACAGAGAACTAGAAAGAAAGATAAACACAGGCCTGTAATCCCAACACTCAAGGGATAGGAGACAGGAGGATTCTGAGTTCAAGGTCATCCTCAGCTAGTTAGTGAATTCAGGGCCAGTCTGGTGAATACCCTTGAAGCACAATAAGATCCTGACTTTAAAAAAAAAAAGATAAAATTAGGGACTGGGGTGTGTGGCTCAGTCAGCAAGTATGCTCACTATACAGACACGAGGACTTGAACTCAGATCCCAACACACATGTAAAAGCTGGGCATGGTGGTGCACAGACAGAAAAGAATCCTTGGAGCTCACCAGCCACAAACCAAGACAGATCAATGGGCTGCAGGTGTAGTGAGAGTCCCTGTCTCAGAAGATAATAGGTAGAGAGTAATAGAAGAGACACTTGTCATAGTTACCTTCTGCCAACATGACACACCCTGAAAGGGGGGGGACATCAAATCATTCTTTGGAGCCTCTCCATGCGCTCTGTAAGCCACGTCCATCTGTACCATCACGTGTTTTACAGACCAGTGGTTCGCTGTCACATTGTTTTTCAGTCTTGGGACACCAGGGTGAACTCCGCAGTGTGTACATAGGGACGGACCAGTGTCCCATCTCCCATGTGGACTCTCCTTTATGGATGCTCCGAAACTGCTGGGTTGCTGAATCAAATGTAGTCAGCCTTAAAGGGTAACTAATTCATAGTTTTGCTTTTTCTAGCTGAAGCCCTCCCCAACACATCTCCAATAGATGGTTATGGAAATAGCAAGCCCCGGACCCAGAAGGTTTGAAAGGGCTTTGGTGACAGAGAAGTATTTTCCACAAGGCCTTGGAGCAGAAGTGTGGGGGCAGAAGTATGAAGGAGTGAGAGGATTCTTACCTTTCTGAGAGAATTCTGGGTAATAAACCACCCCTACCTATCAGTGTATGACCTCTGGGAAGTCAGTCGCCAGCCTGCAGAGGCCAAGGACACTGGGCACCCAGTGTCCTGATTTGGTTTTGGTTTTGGTTTTATCAGTTTAACACAAGCTAAAGACAACAGGACAAGGAACCTCAATGGAGAAAATACCGCCATTAAGTTTCCCTTAGCGAGTCTATAGGACATCTTCTTAATTAGTGATTGATTGATGGATGGATGGAGGAGGAGCCAGCTCATTGTGGGCGGAGCCACTCCTAGACAGGTGGTCCTGAGTTGTAGAAGAAATCAGGCTGAGCAAGCCAGTAGGAGCAAGCCAGTAAGCAGCATTTCTCCACTGTGTCTGCTTTAGTTTCTACCTTCAGGTTAACTCCTTGAGTTCCTGACCTGGCTTTCATCTATGATGCCCTGTGGGGCGGAAGTGCAAGTGAAATAAACACTCCCCTCCCCGAGGTGCTTTCTGTGGTGTTTCATCACTGCAACAGAAACTCTAAGACACCCTGGGGCACACAGCTACAAGGTAGAGTCTGAAAGGAAAGGACCTAGTCAGCGTGAGACCACGCTCTCAACACAAAGGAGATTTATTGGCCCCAGAGGGACAAAGGGCAGGGAATAGAAGGCAAAGACAGGGGAGACAGAGAATAAGATGAGGGAGAAGACAGAAAGGATATTTGTTTTAGGGAAAACGGACTGCCTCTGGATAGAGAGGGGACAGATGAGATGTGGCAAGTAGGAAAATGACAGTTTATAAAGAGAAAGGGGAAACCCTGGGTTAGTTTGGGTTGGTTTGCTTTGATTGGTCATATTAATTAATTACGTGAGCCAGAGGGGTCTTTTGATTGCTGGACTTCAGTACTTTGATAGCTGGGCCTTAGCGGTCAGCCTCAGGAGGAGGAAGTGGACAAGTAAGGGAACAGACCTTGGGGACTGGCTCTAGGGATGTTGCCTAACACTTAGCAAGGCAGAAGGGATGGGAGAGGACAAGGCCTGCCAGAGCATGCTTGCCACGCTGGGACCTGCTAGAGCCTGTGGGGTCTATCACGGTTCCCAAGTTTACAACATTTCTTTTCTTTTCTCCCCCCCCCCCCCAGACAGGGTTTCTCTGTGTAGCCCTGGCTGTCCTGGAACTCACTCTGTAGACCAGGCTGGTCTGGAACTCAGAAATCCGCCTGCCTCTGCCTCCTGAGTGCTGGGATTAAAGGTGTGTGCCACCACGCCCAGCACGACATTTCTTTCTTGGGGTGGGGGCAAGTACCCAAAGGCAGGTGACTGATGGTAAAACTTCACTGCATCTAGAGTAGTCATAGAAACACATCCCTGAGCATGTCTGTGTGAGTGTTTCCAGAAAAGTTCAACTGAGGGAAGACCTATCTAAACGTGAGTGGTACCCTCATGGGCTGGGGCCCATGACTTAATAAAAGTGGGAGGACAAGCTGAGTACCAGAGTTTGCCTCTCTCTCTCCCCCTCCCCCTCCCCCTTGTGGAATACTTGTGGAACAATAATAACACAGTCAGCCACAGAAGGTGGCTGCCTACAACCCTGTGGACAGGAAAGGTTGGAACCTGGCTGGAACCTGTGGAGAAGCAGGTTCCAAGAGCTCAGAACTGAGAATCCACAATAGTCCATACACACAAGGCATAAGTGGAGACCATTTGGAGACCTTGGTTGAGTTGAGCTCTAACTGAACACAATCCCCATGAATCTCAGTGGATTAAGGCTCAAAGACTCTGGAACCCCTAATCTTCCCACTCCAAGGCTGTCCTGAACCTCACCCACCCCTTGACCACCCGTGGGGAACTATGTTTCCCTTCTGGCTCATAAAACATTCATTTGCCCTAATTCAAATATTTTCACCCTTTAGAAGACTTGTTAATACTGAATTTTAAAAAGCATTTAAAAGTATGCTCTGATCTGACAGGAGCAGTAGTTCATGTATTATTGATTTTTACTGGAGGATTCTCTTCTTTCTTGAACAGAAGGTTTCGCTGTGTCTGAGACCTCAGGAGGGAGACAGTACACAGGAGGGTTGTCACCCAGCCTGGACATGACAGGATGACATGGCACCATGTTCACGCACCAGAAAATAGGGCTCCAGTTCCTGCCTTTCCTTTCCCCAGTTGAGGTCCCAGCTGCAGGGAAGTGAGAAGAGTGACAGGCCCTGCCCCCGCAGCTGTGTGACTCTGGGCCAGCTGCTTGGCATCTCTGGGCTGCAGCCTAGGGACCTATAAATAGCATCTTGCTGCTGACACTGATGGGAGGAGTGAGTGAAAGGCAACCACCGTAAGTCCTATCAGATGCCATTTCTCATTTCTTCCTCTGTTTCCAAGCACCACTGGATGTGTGCACTCCACTGTAGACCCTGTGCTCTGAACTCAGAACTGGCTGGCTAGAGCCTGGGGCAAGACCTGGAAACACTCCCAGCCTGTCTCATCAGGACAGCCTCTGCAATTCCCAAGAACCTACAGGGCAATCCGGCCGTTTCCTGTAGACAGGCTCATTCAGTCTGCTCTTGGCTCTGGTAAGAACTGCCAGCTCAGGCTGCCTTTCTGTGTCAGCTTCTGCACCAGCCATCAGCCCCAAGGGACCTATTAGCATCTCAAGACTCACACAAGGCTTGGGAAATCGGGCTCCCCGGGTGGCAGTATTCACTGGAGAGGCCAAGGCAGGCTGGCCAGCTATGGAGAATATACCTCAGCTCCATGAAATAGGGCTTGAGGGGCTTGGAGCGGTCTCAGTAAACCCTAAAGAGGAGTCTAGACACACGACTTACCTGGAGAGCTACAAGACGTACAGTGATGGGTCACAGTATCCTGGGTTAGTGAGGAGCATGAAGGGTAGACACCTTTGGACACTCCTAGGAACCAGCGTCATAAGCCCTTAAACAGAGAGACCTGTGAGGGCTGAGACTTCCCTAGACTGACCCAGAGGTTCTACAGAGCACCCTGCTTATCAGCACCCAGTGAAGACACATTAGCATGTATTGCCTAAAGCAGGGCACACGCAGGGGTCTTCCTACAGTTCAGGAGCCATCACTCCAGTGATGTTACTGGAGGGGATGCAGTTCTATTCCAGCCCTGGAATGGTCCTTTGCAATGGGCAGACCAAGGAAGAGGCAAGCATGTGCCTGCTGTGATACAGAGACACACTGATGTGCCAGCCAGTGATAGAGCCCAACATCTAAACTTTGGCAATGAAACCCAGTAAACTAGAAAGTCTGGGCCAAATACCTGGATGGGGTGAAGACTGTCAGAGCCAAAATCCCAAGCCAATTCTTTCTGATTTATTTTGAGACATGGTTTCTCCATGTAGCTCTGGCTGGCCTGGAACTTGCTATGTAGACCAGACTGGCCTCGAGCTCACAGAGATTTGTCTGCCTCTGCCTCCTGAGTGCTGGGATTAAAGGCGTATGCCAATTCTCTGTTGTTGTTTTTTTGTGTGTTTGTTTTTTTCATCTTCTCTGCAACCACTCAACCAGTGAGGGCCTTTCTCTTCCCATTGCAATTTGGGGATAGTGATATGTTCCTTTTTCCCCTCTGGGTCTTCCAAGGTCGCAAGACCACCTGCTCGCAGGCTGAGACTCTGCAGAGCTGTGAACAAAGTACAAATGATACAAAGGAAGAGAGGAGACAGGTGGAGAGGGAGAGAGTCGGAGTGGTGATGGGTATGTTCCAACCTGGCAGAGGGCAAGCTGAGCTTAGGAGGCTGTGTAGGGCTTGAATCAATGGCCAGGCAGGGAAATGGTGTAGCAGAGGTGGACACTAGGGGTCAGAGAGGGGGAAAGTCAGACACAACGAAGGAGTAACAAGGTCAAGATTAAAGCTCAGATCGAGATAACTATGACAGCAATCCTTTTACTTTCTGCAATAAGCGCCCTGGGAGCCCTGGTCGGTAGATAGTGAGGGCATCTACTCCGACCTCAGCTATTTGGTAATCCCTGCCTTCTCACTATTGTGGTCCTATGCCCGACAAAAGTGAGGGAAGGGAAGAAGGATTTATCTGGACTCAGAGGTTGAGGGAGTACAGCCCATCATGGCACCGGCGGCATGGCAGAGGGAAGGTAAGATGTCTGGTAGCCGTGCATAGAGTCAGGAGGCGGAGAGCAATGCATGCTGGAACTCAGCTACCTTTACCCCCTTTTATTCCGTCTAGGACTGCAGCTTATGAGATAGTGCTGTCCACCACTACGGCCTTTCAGTGACCTCAATTGAGACATTTTCTCATAGCTGTGCCAAAGGTTCATCTCCTAGTGACCCTAGAGGCCCCTTCAGTTGAAAATCAATATGAACATCCTGTTCAAATGCCTTTCTGGAACAGCTCTCCCAGCCCCTCAAAACTAAAAAGGGGAGCCCTCCCATGGGACTCTGTCTCCCTGCAAGTCCTAGGGGGCCAGAGGAAGGTGAGCAAACAACTCCTCCATGAACAGGCTAGTCTAAGATCAACAGAAACCCTTCCTCCTCCTGCGATGGCAAGGGGATGGTTAGTTTTAATTATCCAATCGGCAGAATCTGGGAGTACCAGTGAGAGATTGTCTAGGTCAGATTGGCTCTGAGCACTTCTGTGAGCTATGTCTTGTTGATGAGAGAAGACCCAGCCTAAAAGTGGGAGGCATTATCCTCTGACTGCAGGCCCCAAATCCTACATTGTATGAGCGTTGAGAAAGTGGCTGACTCCTGGTGGTGGTGACACATGCCTTAGTCCCAGGGCTCGGAGGAAGAGAGACAAGTGGATCTCTGAGCTTGGGGCCATCCTGGTCTAGAGAATGAGTTTCAGGACAGCCAAGGCTACACAGAGAAATCCTGACTCTGAAAACGATATATATATATATATATATATATATATATATATATATATATATATATATATAGAGAGAGAGAGAGAGAGAGAGAGAGAGAGAGAGAGAGAGCGAGCGCACGCGCTCTATATGGACTCAAACCTAGAATTGTAGCCTAAAATAAACTTTTTCTCCCCTAAGTTATTTTTGTTAGGGTATTTTTTTTTATCATGGGGACAGAAATAATACTTACATATGGTCTGAGAGCATAGAAACTGTAGGCAAGGCCAGGCGAGGCGGTTATGCACCTGTAACCCCAGCAGTCTGGTGGGAGTGGCAGAAGGGTCGCCCTGAGTTTGAGGCCAGTCTGTGGAAGACCTTGCCTCAGAGAACCTAGAGATGAGGATGGAAGCTGAAACCAGAGAGTTATGTCATGCGAAGAGGTTAAGAAGGCAGCTGAGTGTGACGGCAGACAAATAGAACAGTTCAAGAGGGTGTCAGGGTACCCCACTGGCCCAGCTCCAGCCTTTGAACACACCACGGATAGAATACAGTTTGAGTCAAGGTGGGCAGATTGAGAAGGGGAGGTCTGAGGTGATTGAAGCTGCCCTAGTCTCTTGTGCCAATAGACAAGAGTCTCTCCCCCACCCCAGGTCCCTGGTTCCTCTGAGCCTTGGCCAGCATTGTTCATTGCCTGATTTCTGAGAACCCAGCTCAAGACTCACTTCCTGTAAGAAACCTCCTCCATCCTCCCTACCTCATCTGACCGCTGTGACTCAGGGGTGGCTCTAGACCGGGGTCGAGTCAGGGTAGGGACCACAAAGATTATCTGTAGCATGCAGCTTTTGCTACCCTGCTTAAGCTCTGAGCAGACCACAGTACCAGCCCCTGCCCAGAGAACATTGGATCTGTGGATGAAACACCACACACACACACACACACACACACACACACACACACACACACACACACACACACGTTGCTCAATTTCAACCTGCTTTATTGACTCAGTTGCTGGGGTCTTCTAAGCCTTCCTTGGCTAGCATGCTCTTCCCAATACTGTTAGCTCAGCACCTCTCAACTTGCTCTAGTTTCAGTTGCTCAGTTACCTTTAGTCCCAGCTCAACACCCTAACCTCCTGTCTGGAGAAGCAGCCGTAGGTGCCAGAGAGCTCACATGGATGGTCACCTTCCCACCCACCCCCACCCCAATCATGGTGCAAACTCTCTTCCTCCTCTGCATCTATTTAGACCAGGCTGGCCTTGAAGTCATAGAGAGCTGTCTGCCTCTCTTTCTCGAGTACTGTGTATGCCACCATACTCAGCTTTACGAACACTCTCATTTTGCTACATCCTGGGTAGGACACAGAGTGGACTATCACTTGTCTGCATGGCTGCCACTACCACTCAGGAACTGAGCTAGGTCTTGAACTTGGCTCTCTCAAATCCAAGTCTGTGCCCCACTCTCTTCTCTGTATAGCTCAACCTCCTCAGATCTCTGTGTCTCCCTGTTCCTGCCAAGGTGCAGGGTATAGAAGGAAGGCAGCAGCCAGAGCATGCAGGAGTATATCCCTCCCCTCAGACGCCACAAGAGGCCACATGGGTGTCACTGCCACAGTCTGTGACTAAACAGTCACTTTAGAGTCTTTCTCGGTGGCAGACTTAGATCTGGATACCGTATGCCAGCTCAAGCCCTTCCATGACCTTGTAGGTGGGAGGCCATTGGCTGGAAATTCCCTAGGCATTTCTTCAATCTTGATGGCCAAGAAGAGCCAAAGAAACCAGGACAGAATATCCAAGGGACCACCAAAGGCCATGTACTGTACACTCCCACTCAGAGAGAGGCCCGAGCTGGGAAGGGTCACTAAGGCCATCTGACATCAGTGGGCAGTCCCTCGAGCTGGCAGATGTCCTTGGGCAGGTGAGGCTGTGTGAGCCCCCTGCATCACCCACATCCCTTTGCTGAGTCATTTTCTCTGTCATCTGCTCCCACTCACAGTGAGTCACTAGTGCCAATTGGCCCAACGTGCCTCCTCATCCTTCTGCAGGTTCCAGCCTCTGGTGCAAAGGGGACTCACGGGGACAGAAATGCTGAGCCAAAGCCAGCGGTGCTGCTTCTGAGTAAGAACGAGTGATAGGGCCTAAAGGGGGTAACTCTTGAGACCTTGAAGGCAAAGGCTCATGGGAGTTCACCAAGGGCAGCTCTAACACCTAGACAGTAGTGTGGCGATGGTCTGGTGCCACAGGTGAGAGGCAGCTGTTGCCACTCACTTGCTGTTCATGCTGGTGTTGTTGGGCTCCTTCTGAGGGTCTCAAGGCTCTGGGTGGCATCTTTCCTCTCCTCCACAGTTATACCAGTGTGGCAGAACTCTCAGGGATGGGTTGGGTATGTGGAGTCTGCTGGGACAGCAACTGAGAATAACAAGTTGATGGACTGAAAAAAAAAAAACCACTTCTATTCTCCAATGTAGTGTTCACCAAATATTTAAGCTCTGTTCTCCTTCTTCCTGACAGGGAGGCAATTATACAGCCTGACGGCCCATCCCAGGGGCTGTGGCTTGAGTTGGAACTAATTACTTATTACTAATAAACATCAAATTAATACTCTTGACCAAATTAAAATTAATTCAGAATAAACCAGAATAGCTGAAACAAAACCCCTTCTCCATTGCGCCTCTCATGCTTACGCACACAGTCATGTGAACTTATGAACGCCCCTGAAATCTGTCAAGCTTTGGGAGTCCCAAGACAAACACCCAACCCACAGAGACCCTGTTTCATGACTGATGTCTCGATTGCTCCTGTTACAGCAGATCAACTCTGACATCAACCACCACACAGTCCTACATCACCAAACATCTCACACCTGCGCCCCCTGGGTCCCCAGAGCCCACTTGAGCTCCCAGCACAACTTGCCAATCACCTTTGCAGTGCATGGTTCTTTCATTGCCCTACCAGTCATCACCCAGTACTTCTTGGGCAATCTTTCCACCTGCTATACTGGAGTTGATGTCTTCTTTTCTCTTCCTCTCTTTTAAGACAGGAGCCAACATACCCAGGCTGGCCTGGAGCTCACTATGTAGCTGAGGAAGACCTTGAACTTCTTCTGATCCTCCCAAATGCTGGGATTGCTGGCAAGTGCCTCTGCAGCTTGTATATGTGGTACTGGGGGTGGAACCTATGGCTTCCTGCATGCTGGGTACACTACCAATTGAGCTACATCCCCAGCCCCAGAGTTGAAGTCTCATTTTGCTACCATTCCCTCCACACCACGTTCCTTTTGGAAGGCATCCCATCCTTCCACAAAGCCTGGTGGTGATAATTTATCTGGAAGGATGAAAATCTATCCCATCTTCTCCCAGGGTGGTAAGACAAATATGCTGTCGTGTCTCCTGCTCTCTCCCTTGGGAGTCAATAGAAACAGAAGGGGAAGCTTCCCAAGGGTTCAACTGTAACTAAGGTCATTGTGAGAGAGAATAGGAGGAGAACAACAGTGTGGATGGAGAATTTTCTGAGTGTTCACTTTCAGCAGGGCAAGGCTACAGCCACTGGATGGGGATACATATTTATCCAGTGTCAGTACAGTTAAGAGGTGGAGTGAATCTGCAGCAATCAGCGTGATCATCTATCCAATTCTTTCTGTTCTAAAGAGAAACGGAGAGCCACGGATGGGTGACCTGCCTGCCAGTCACAGAGCAAAGTGGCCAGCGATCAGTGTCCTGAGCTGATGAATAGTAATTCTCCCAATTCTAAAGCTGGAGCTAAAGCAGTTCCTTTCCTCCTGAATGAATGGATCACCACAAAAACACGGCGCCTGGATGAAGATGCCCGAGCACCACCTCCTTCTGAGGATACTCACAATCCTTAGTTGGAGGGGGAGCTCAAAGTTGCAGGCAAAAATTACTCACCGGTCATTTTTTTAAAAAGACTTAGCTGAAAATCTAGTTTCATGCTTGCGTTTCAAACATAGCATTAGCATCTATATTTAAACTACTGCAGTTAAACCAGCCAGATTTGTACCAAGACCTTTAGGCTTTCTACTCCTGAAAAAAGGGGGGATAAAAATGGGACTAGAGAAATGGCTCAGTGATTAAGAGTACTGGCTGCTCTTCCAGAGGACCCAGGTTCAGTTCCCAGCACTAAGATGGTAGTTCACAACCAGCTCCTGGGGTGATCTGGTGCCTTCTTCTGACCTCCACCAGCCCTAGGGCATGTGGTGCTCGCGCGCGCGTGCACACACGCACATACACACACACACACACACACACACACACACACACACATATGCAGGCACATACTTATATGAATAAAATAAAATAAATTTAAATTAAAATAATGGGATAAAGAGTAAAGAAATTGAATTTAATTATAAAGTGGTGTTCTTTTTTATTTTTGTTGTTGTTGTTATTTTTCCCTTCAAAGGGCCTATACCAAAAAAACGGGGTCTGCCCTTTCTAAGACCACAAGACCTCTCTCTTCTGTGAAGGTTTCTGAAGCACATCATTATTTGGGCTATTAAGATCATTTCCTGTGTGTTCTCCTGTAGTTTATTACTGTACTCACACTCCCAGAAAGGCCTTTGAGAGCAGAAGCCAGGTTCCCAAATCCTTTGGGTTCCTCGTCGCACACAGCCAAGTGCTAAGCCCACTGCAGAACCGAGGAGATTCATTGTTCTGCGCACTGCCCATTCAGCACCTTGGACAGAGTCTCGCCGTTGCTTCCTGTTGTTCCCTGGCCATTTCTGGTTCCTGTCTCTCTTGATTCTTTTTCCAAGACAGTCTTTCTAAGCAGCTCAGACAATTTCAATCCTTCTGTCTCACCCTCCCAAAGTACTGTGACTGTAGACATGTCTCACCACACCCAGCTTCTTTCCTGACCTTCGTAAGGATGCCTCCCTGAGGAGTCCCTTTCCTCAAGCCTGCCTTTCTCTTGGGGAGATGGCCTAAGGAGCCAAAAGCTGAGCTATGTTGGGAGGGGTAACCTGAAGTGAAAGCAACAACACAGCTCCTTTTGATATGCTAAGGATGATAGACCATCCACCTCATGCATGCCAGAATCACACTCCCTGGAGGGCTGTTGCACACACCCCAATAGTGCTGAATCTGGTCTATAACCATGAAGTTAGAGGCTAGCAGCACACTAGAGCACATGTGGCAGTGACAGACAGAGCCAAGGGCTACACTAGGCTGAGCTAGACAGCCCCTTGTGGCATGATGCATGGGGAAAGGACACATGAGGAGAAGGTCAAGGCTGAGGACATCATCAGTTGTGGAAGTCCAGGACCTTTAGCACACAAAGCCTTACTTGTAGGACAAGGGCAGGGGCAGTAGTTGAGACTTCAGGGACCATTCAAAGAAGATGGAAGGTTGGTGTAAAGAAAACCCACAGAAGAGATGAAGAGATAGGCTCTGGGCAAAGGCTGTGAATCACAACATGGAGCTAACCCTTCTTTAATGTGGCAGCTGGGGCAGAGGGAGATGGGCATCTCTTTGAGGTTGTAGTGCCAGTGGGTAATATCATGTGGCAGGGACAAGACATGATTTTCAGCCAGCAACTGTCCCTTTAAAGGTCATGCAGTGCTGGTCCAGAGCTGGAATTAGCACATTGGCACTGCCCAGTAATTTCAGAAACCTAGTTAGTTGGTGACTGTGTCTTTGCCATGGCTATTACTCAGCAACAGAGACAGAACAGTTATCACTCATAAGGCACACAATGATGCTATTACATTCTAGCCTCCTCTTCTCCTTCTACCTATGTCCTAGCTTCAAAGATAACCTAGAAATCCTTCCAGACCAATATCCCCATGTACCACTGCTGCATGAATGGGAATATGGCTTCTAATGGTTATCAGAGCTAGGGTCTCTCCCTTCCTCCCTCCCTCTCCTTGTTTCTCAACCTCTTTGGATTGGGTTGCCTGGGAAACAGACTGAAGTAAAAATCTACATGCAGCACATTTATGGAGGATGCTTTTGGCATCAACTCCGTAGGGTGGGGCCCAGGAGAAAAGCAGAGGAAGTGGATAAGGCAGACAGAGGGGTAGACCGCACGAAGTTTCGAGTGGCCAGGAACTCCGCAGGCCTGAGATGACTCTCCAGTTATCCTGTCCTGAGGCAAAGAGATGGATGGCACATGAAGACTTTCTGGAGATGGAATGATCTTGAGGTAGGGAATGACTCTAACTGGCTGAGCCAGTCCATGTGGACACACCCAGCTGAGACCACTCTCAGGAGCAGCTGAAGTGAGAACCTTGTAAGGTGGCATCTGGGTCCCAATGACATTCTACCAACCTGTGAGGGACCAACAGACTTGAGTGATGTCAGTGAAGGACACATATCAGAATGCCTGATGAGCACATAGTCTAAAAAGTTGCCTAAGGGGCTGGAGAGGTGGCTCTGTGGTTAAAAACACACACACACACAGCTCTTACAGAGGACCTGGATTTGGTTCCTGGCACCAATGTCAAGTGGCTCATGACTGATCGTGACTCCAGCTTCATGGGGTCCAATGTCCTCTTCTGACCTCCAAGAGTGCCTACACTCATGTGTGCACGCACACACACACACACAGAGCCCTCTCTAAACATAAAACAAATATATTTTTAAAATTGTCTAGGGTGGTTCTGTCACTTTCCCAATTCCTAGACAATGACGAGGGGAAATCACTGACCTACCCAAGCCAGAAGAGGTGACTGTCCCAAGGATAGAGCAGTCAAGTAGCCAGTAAGACTGACTTCGAGTGAGTAACTTATTTTCTGTGAAATCACCAAAGAGCCACCCATTCCTTAACTGCTCCCTTGTCCTGGAACCAACAATGCCATCTCTGTAAGACCAGTCCAGAGATACCATGCACTTGCTGGGAAGAGGGACTCCTGTGTCAGTCATCTGTGTTGGGTTGAACTGGCTTTTGAAAGCATCTACTATTTATAGACTTGGCCTTTGTGCTATGTAGACATGATTTAGCTCACTGAACAAATCTCTGAGTCTTAATTAACCCTTCATTGACCTTCCTCTGGAACCTCTTGGCCAAGCAGAGAATGGAAGCCGGTGTGTTGGAAATGACAGCCTGGGCTCCCTGAGTTCTATCCAACCTGGAAGGTCACCTGAGCTGGTCATTACCTAGACCAAGGCTAGGAACTCTTACAGGCTGATGAATAAATAATCTTTTACTAATAGCTGCCTTGGCCATAGAACCAGCTCTCCCTATCTCTCTTCTCATTACCTTCTGGGAACCCAGAGGCAGGATGTAATCATATTGCTAAATTTTCTCTCTCTGTTCCCCTCTCTTCGCTTTAATAAAAAGGAGGCCATGTGGACTCAGGCTCAGGAGAAGCATCGGGCAGAGTGTTGGGGGTGGTCACTAGAGACCACCAGATTCTATTCCCCTCCAGAAACAAACAAAACAGATGATGGGATCGCATCCTGCAGAGGACCTAGGGAAACAGTGAGTATTTCTGGGATGTGCTCCTTCATGGATGTCAAAGTGATTTGGAGGGCTGCCTATTGGTCCATATCACAAGGAGGAGGTGAAGAGGTGTTGACTGTCTCTGGCCCCCCAGGACTCTTGACAGAACGGAGAGAAGAGAAGCGGGGGAAGGAAGGAAATAAAGACAAGGGAATATAGAAAGGCGTGAAAGAGTGGATGCAGGGAAGAAGGTGGAATTAGGAATAGGAATGCAGGGTGAGAGTCACAGAAGGGAAATCCCAAGGATGACTAGGGGCTCTCAAACTCTCAAAGTGACTCAGGGCTTCTCACTGGGGCATCCTGGTCCCTCCCACCTGGAAATAGGAAGTTACCTGTAAAATTCTCTTCTGAGAACTTCCTGCAACCCAAGGAGGCAGGCACTGCTCTTCAAGTTGTTCAGACAAAGGCTGAAGCTTTGAGAGGTTGAGGGACTCAACCCAGATCACCTGCTAGGGCCTCTGACCTCTGGGCTATGAAATGGGTGTAATCGGTTCATTTCACAGCGCAGATGCAGGCACTAAAGTGGTTGTGTTTGTGAGGGTCCTGAGCAAGCAGCAGGCTGCTCTTCATACCCTTCTCAGTTCTTCTTTGTCCTCTCTTCATCCTATCCACTCGCCAGGGAATACACGCTCTACTCAACAACTTCCCCTCTTATTCCAACCCAGCTCATTCTTGTCTAGAGTCATATTTCAAAAGCACACAGGAGACCATAGTGCCCCTTTCCATAGCCCCTGAGCTCTGTCCCATATTCATGCTTCTCTGTCCTTGCCCTCCGTACTGGCTGGTTTTGAGTGTCAACTTGACACAAGCTGGAGTTATCACAGAGAAAGGACCTTCAGGTGAGGAAACACCTCCATGAGATCCAACTGTAAGGCATTCTCTCAATTAGTGATAAAGGGGGGAGGGCCCCTTGTGGGTGGTACCATCTCTGGGTTGGTAATCTTATAACTATGCTCATATTCCTACTGTCCAGAGCCCTCCCTCCCCACGTCTGTACTTCCCCCAACACCCACTGCTTCAAGGCCAGCCTACTCCCACTCACTCAATGACAAGGACACACACCTGCCCCACCTGGGTTGGTTCTATAACAAAGCAAGCTGAGCAAGCCAGGGGAAGCAAGGCAGTAGGTAGCATCCCTCCATGACCTCATCAGCTGCTTGAGTTCCAGTTCTGACTTCCTTTGGTGATGAACAGCAGTGTGGACATGTAAGCTGAATAAACCCTTTCCTCCCCAGCTTGCTTCTTGGTCATGATGTTTTGTGCAGGAATAGAAACCTTGACTAAGACACCCTCCTTCTCCTGGCCTCATTTCTTGTCCCTGGAACTGCCTCCTGGCAGAGGCCTGATGTCACACAGCTAGCTGTCAACAGATGTGATAGAGTGAGCCACTGTCCCTGTGGGAACTTGCCCTTCTGTGTTGGAATGTCACCTGAGGGTACAAGGCTAAGAAAGGCTAAGAAGCCCAGTTGTGAAAAGCCCACAGATCTTAAAGAAAATTATTAGCTCATCTAGGAAGCAGACAGACTTGTCTCCTCCGTGGCTATGATCTCCCCTCCCCCACTTGACATCTGGTCTGTGACCCCTGGAAGGCTGGATGTGGATTGAAACAATAAAGGGCAGGTTTTGTGATTTAGCTAGTAAGGGCTGGGCTAACCTCTTTGTCTCTCCCTTCCCCAGCAAGGCCAAGGTATTCTGCTAGCCTGATGCCACCATGGAATTGGAATATGACAACGACTGGGATCCCTAGAACCGAGAGTATAGAGACCGAAACCCAACTCTTGCTGGAAAAAGTCAAAAGTCAGGGCCACTTGCCTGACTTAGGTCTATGCCTATCTGCAACTTCAAGGCCAGTAAGAGCTGTGCAGGGACAAGTGTTATGAGTAGCATGTAGGGGCAGCGATGCCGTGCTTCAGACAATAGGCACCTACAAGGAAAGGTTAGAAGGTATGAGCTGTGTTGAGGGTCCACTCGAGGTCTGGGGGCTTCCTCCACCATAGTGGCCTTGACAGACAGCTATGGGGTGGCAGTGAAGGAAGCAGGAAGCAAGCTTCTTGGAGCTAAGATGGCTGGGCAGTGTTCCACCCAAGGTCTCCAGCTAGTCATCGTATATCTCAGTCTCCCCTAGGGGAGTACTCTAGGCTAGACCCGTTCACTCACTCTCCCTCCATGTGGCTCTGTCTTCTCTGCTCCATCACAGTCCCACTGTCCAGAGCACTCCCTCTCCATGTCTGCACTTCCCCCAATACCCACTGCTTCAAGGCCAGCCTACTCTCCCACTCACTCAATGACAAGGACACCCACCTGCCCCAGCAGCCGGATAGACATTAGTCCTCCAGTCTCAGTCCTCTCTGAGCATTTGGCCTCCTGGTGACCCTAGCTAGTTTCTCTCTTCTAAAAAACAGAAAAAAGTACTTCTTTGTCTTAGCAGAGCAAGAGGACACCAAGAATAAAGAGTGATTCTCACGGTGTCTTGTTGCTAGGGATGGCAAACAAGACGTAAATAACCGCATTTGGAGCCAGCTTCCAATCAACTTCCCTGAAAGACTCCGCATATGTGTCCTTTAACCTACTTTGTTCCTTTTTCCTTTTGCATGACTGGAATCAGATGGAGGTCTAGTAGCCATTTTGGACTGTGAGCTGACCATGACTGTGTGTGTAAGGATGCTAGGGCAGGGGGAGAAATATTGCAATGGTTGATCTGGATTGTCAACTTGATGGGAATACAAATCACCTAAGGAGACAAACCTTGGACATGTGGGCCTTTTCAGAGGGGTTTAATGAGAAGGAAAGACCTACCACAGGTGTGAGCGGCACCATCCCATAGGCCTCTACCATAGGTGTGGGTGGCACAATCCCATAGGCTGGAGGCTGGAACTGAATAAGAAGGAGAGTGTGAGCTCACCACCAGCATTCATCTCTTTCTGCTTCCTGACTGTGGACATGATACAGCCTTATGCATCTGTCACTGTGTCTTCCCCATCGTGATGGATTTTATCATCAAACTCAAAATAACCCCTTCTCTCCTTAATTGTCCATGGTGGTTTGAATAAGAATGGTCCCCACAGGCTCAGAGATTTGAACGCTTGGTCACCAGGAAGTAGAGCTATTAAGAGTTGTGGCCTTGTTGGAGGAAGTGTGTCACTAGGGATGGGCTTTGAGGTTTCAAATGCTCAAGCCAGGCCCAGTGTGTCCTCTCTTCTTGCTGCCTGGAAATCCATATGTAGAATGTTAGGCTCCTTCTCCAGTGTCATGCCTGCCTGGACACTGCTATGTTTTCCTGACATAGGAATAATGAACTGAAACTCTGAAACTGTAAGCCAGCCCAAATTAGATGCTTTCCATTGTAAGAGTTGCTATGCTCAAAAAATCTCTTCACAGGAATAGCAAGCCGAACTAAGACAGTAGCTTGGGTCAGATATTTTATTACAGTCAAAAAAGGAACTGATGCAAAATATCTTGAGATCATGATACTGTGGGGTACTTATGGCTTCTAGGCTAGCACCTCCACCTTAAACAAGATAGACACATATATGCATCCTGTTTGGGTCTCCATTCCTTTGGGTTCCTAAGGATCACATTCCCTGCTGACCCACAAGCTGCTGGCATACTGGGTACCTGTGTCAGCATCATTTCTTTCCTCGCAGCTTTAAATTACCACCAGCTTTTCAGAACCGGGCAAAACCTGAACTCTCCGTCCAGAGCTCAATTATAGAGCGCCTTCCCAAGCCCTTTTACTCCCAAGTTATTTAATCCTGCAAAGAACACAGCATTATCCCCACTTGACAGTGGTGGCTCTGTAAGTTCCTCAGGGACTGACTGCTACTCAGGTCTTCTTGTTCTTGTTGCTACATTGTATCCCTATGCATATAGTAGGTATTTAATAAATGTGCTGCGTGATTTTAAAAAAATAGTTTAAATAAAATAAATTGCCAGGAACCATTCTCTCAAGCCCTTTTCCAAGATGCATCTAAACCTATGGTGAGCAAACTGAAGTATAAACACAGATCTGACACACACACACACACACACACAGTCTACTTTCCGGGAGGCTAGGGTTAGTTTAGTGTTTGGTTTGGTTTTGGTTTGTTTGTTCCATTGTTTGAGATAAGGTCTTGTGTAGCTTGAGTTGGTCTGGAACTCATTATGTAGCCAAGGATAACCTTGAATTTATAGCCTTCCTGCCCCTACTTCCCAAGTTTTGAATTACCATGTCCATGGGCTTGAAGATTCTAGGTGGTTTTGGAAGAAAAGACAAGGGAAGTGTATCGGTGATTTTTGTGTTACTGCGACAAAATACTGAGGTGACCCACTTTGGACTTGACCCGAATTGGGCAATGGGTAGAGGAGTAAATGACAGACACAAGTAACATTGTCATGTGCTGAGAGGGAGACACAGCAGCAGCAGCCCTGAAATTCAGTGCACAGGAGGGGGTGTCAAGCTCAAGAAGGGGTGTGTGTGTGTGTGTGTGTGTGTGTGTGTGTATCTGTAAGGGACCAGACCTGGGCTGCATTCCCATTCCCTTGCCATTCCCGTGTGTCTGAGACACTGGTGTCCTTGACATGACCCTACTCCTGTCAGCAATACGCATTCATCTGCTCCCCACAAAAGACCACGACTCAAAGCAGCTTACAGGAGGAAGCTCTTATTTGGCTCACCATTTCAGAGGATTAAGAGTCTGTCATGGCAAGAAGGCACGGGATCAGAAAGGCATAGTGGGATAGAAATCTGATAGCTTGCACCCTCAATGGCAAGCAGAGGGCAGAGAGAGCAAACTGGAAGTAGGGTGTTACTATGGACACTCAAAGCCTACCCCACTGATGGAGTTTCTTCCAGCAAGGCTCTGCCTTGGAAGGTTTCATAACCCCCAAGTGATGCCACCACCTGGGCACCAAGTGTCCAAACTCAGGAGCCACTGGGAGATATGTCTCCCTTAAACCACCAAAGGTGGAATTGAGGCTCAAAGGAGGGAAGAGAGAGGCAGATTGTGTGTGTGACAGGGACCGTGTCCTGCCAACTGAACAGGCTTTACCACTCCCGCTCTGTCTGTCTGAGTCACTGGTCAAATGCTCAAGCTCAACTGCATTAAAAATTCATTGGCTTTTTTTTTTCATGCTTAGAATGAAGAAGAAGAAGTAAATAAACATATAGCACTGGCTGAAGAAAATGGGCAAGCCGCCCATGCTGTAACCCAGGACCTGGGGGTGGCGGCAGGAAGGAGAGACACTCCAGATCATCTGGGCGACATAGACATTGTTTCAAACAACAGGAACAGAATGAAATCAACTCAGCTGCCTCTCCAGCTCTGCTGTATGCCCTTTGATTTGGCACCAAATCCTCTTGCTCTGACTAACTCCCTCCCTCAGCCTGGGGTCCCTTTCGGTCCTCCATCCCCACCTTCTCCAGGGCAGCTTTTGACTCTCTAGCACACTGTAAATCCAACCAATGGGTGCAAGTTCACCTTCCTTTTGAGACATCCTGGCTCTGGGCCAGGCACATAGTAGGCCCGCCACTGAGCCTCAGGTCCAGACTGACAAGGGATGAGAATGATGAGTGGGTGGACAGGCTACAGCTGGTCCATCCCCACTGTGCAACTGCAGGACTGTGACAGGGCTCTGACTATCCACTCGGGTGGAGGCTGCCTACTATAAAGAGGAAAACAAAAAACAAAAACAAAAACAAACCAAAACACAACATGGCTCTGCAGGTGCTGCTGGGAAGTTTGGTTTTACCTCTGGCTATGAGCTAATGCCAGCAGGTTAACTTCACCTTCATTAGCCATAATTTCCTCTTCTATAGAAACTGGGCATGTTCATGTGAGATACCAGTCCCCATATAATAGGAAGCAATAACTGCAAAGGACAGACAAGGATGTAGCAACCTATTCCTCATTTCCTTCTGGAGAGATACCAGTGAGGCAACCCCCCCCCATATGAAAACTTTCACCACAGCATTAAGGATGACCAAACGAATCCATTTCTACGTCTATAGCTATGAGAAGACGGCATCTATATCCAGTGTAAAGCTGACATGTCAACGAATACAGTAGAATTATTTAAAATTAACAATCTGAACACCTACCTTCTCATGCATATATAAAGAAAATACTGTATGATCATAAAATGAAATATGGCTTGGTCAATATTTCATATTGCTTGGTACTAAAGTACCCCCCCAATGGAGAGGGAGGGTCAAAGTCCTGATATTACAAGGGTGATACTTGAAAATATTATATTTAGAGAAAGATCCAAACACAAAAACACATATAATTTAGAAACCCATTGTACTCAGCATCCAAAATAAGCAAAGCCACAGAAAGAGGGAGTAGATTAGTGGTTGTCTGGGGCGGGGGTAGGGAGAAGAAGTGATTGAAGTGTGTTTGTGTGTGTATCTGTGTGTGTGTTTATGTGTCTGTGTGTGTTATTCATGTGTGCACATGTATGTATGCATGGGTGTGTGTTTGTGTGTGTGCCTGTGGTATGCATGTGTGCACATGTGTGTGTGCATGTGTGTGCATGTGCATGTACCTATGTGTGTGTCTGTGTGTGTTATGCATGTTTGCACATATGTGTATAGGTGTATTTGCCTGTATGTGCCTGAGTGTGGAAATTTCCTTTCATATTCCTGATGCTTGCCCTCCATTACCATTCAGTACAGCTTCAGATCCAGCTACAGAGCTGAGGTTCCAGGGTGCTCTGATTTCAAAGACCAACAGGGCCACCAACCCATTCATTGTCTATCCAGCATGGTCATGATAGCAGCAGCTGCAGAATCTCTATACCTTCTCTAAAGGTGAATTCATCTAGCAGTGAGAACATGGAGGACACACCCAAACAACTCACTCTAACACCCAGTCCCTGGTGGTGATTTTTTTTTCTTTTCTTTTTTTTTGCCTCCCAGGAGACATTTAGCAATGACTGGAGACATATTTAGTAGTCATACCTGGGCTGCTGGCACTTAGTAGGCAGAGGGGAGGGATGTTCTTTATCATCTATGTGACAGAACAACCTATCCCATACAGTAGGGCTCAGCTCAATGTGCTGTATGAAGCTGAGAAAGCCCCTTCTCAAGGACTCTGCTAAAGAGCTCTTGTGGATGTAGCAACAGTGTGGTAACCAAAACAAAGAAGGGAGGGAGGGAGGGAGGGAGGGAGGGAGGGAGGGAGGGAGGGAGGGAGGGAGGAAGGAAGGAAGGAAGGACAGACTAGCCCCAGGGACTGGAGTGCTGTGGAATAGAGGCCTCAGAGTAGCTGCTCTGTTCAGTGACTGAGGAAGAGTCGGTGTGATGCACAGAAGTCCCAGACAGCAAGGTGTGACACAGTGGGGCAGAGAAGCTGTTACTAGACATAGATGAGGTGGCTGCTGTGCCTGGCATCGGTTCCTTCCATGGACCATCTACTGCCATCTTAGTCATGAGTCATTAGCCCAGTGTCACCCAGGTGAGCTCAACAGTCAGGTCTGGTCCCACTTGAATCATCCTGACTTCAAACTGCTGGTCTTAGAAAGCGGCAGGCCTCTTCTTGAGGTGGGGACAGGATTAAGTGAATTGTGGCTATTTCACCATGGTGGGGAGAGACCAGCCAGGTCAGCAGCCTTAGAATCAGCAGGGCCTTGAACATCTGAAGCAGTCTCCTGGGAGGCTGAGACATGAAGTGGGTGGCTCCAGCTCAGGCTGAAAGTCAGGCATCTTCAAAGGTGGCTGAAGAGGACAATGAATTTTTAGAAGGTCCAGGCTTCTCAAAGTTTCCAGGATGTAAAAACACAACAATAATTCTAGGGTCAAAGAAATAGCTCAGACAGTAAAGCGTTTGACTTGCAAGTGTGAAGAAATAGGTTCCATTTCAGAATATACATTTTAAAAGCCAAGTTACAGGACTAGGCATGGTGGCACATGCTTTTAGTCCCAGCACTCTGGTGGCAGAGCCAGGTGATCTCTGTGAGGCCAGGCTGATCTATATAGTGAGTTTCAGGACAGCCAGAGTACACAGTGAGACCCTGTCTCCAAATAAAAGAAAAAAGAATCCAGGTATCACCAGCTCCTTACTTGTAACTCCAAAGATGGGGAGACCCCAGGTTGTAAGGATCATGAAGCCGAGAGGTTAGCCAGCCTGGCCAGCCAGACCAGTGGAGGGCCAGGTCTCAAAAACAAACAAACAAACAAACAAACAAACAAACAAACAGACAGACACCTGTGGTTGTCCTCTGGCCTCCACACAAATGCATTTGCACCCACCACACATGTGCACACAAAATTTATGCATGGGGTTTTGTGGCACACACCAGTGAGCCTAGCGTTTGGGGGGAGGGGGACAGAGGAGTCAGGAACTCAGGGACTGCATCAGCTACATAGAAGTCTGAGGATCTCCCGGGCAGCACAAGAGGCTGTCTCAATAAATAAACAAATAAATAAAATAAAATAAAATAAAATAAAATAAAATAAAATAAAATCAGAAAAGAAAAAAGAAAAAGAAATGCCGACAATTTGGGGGGGGTTGTTTGTTTGTTTTTGTTTTTATTTTCCAAGACAGGGTTTCTCTGTGTAGCCCTGGCTGTCGTGGAACTCACTCTGTAGACCAGGCTGGCCTCGAACTCAGAGTTCGAGTTCCTAACTGCCTCTGCCTCCTGAGTGCTGGGATAAAAGATATGTGCCCCCATGCCCGGCTCTGACAATTTTTGAACTCCAAATTAAAAAAAATTATTTTAGAAAAAAATAGAGATAATTTTAATAATGTTTGTCTCTTACAGACAAGTGTGTGTGGGGGGGAGGGGGGAATCAGCCCTAGATTCTTTCTCAAATTGCTATGCCAGCTTTTGAGTCCCTCTCCGGCGCTGGTGCCTCCAATCCCCCTCCACACACATCGTCTGTCTATATTCTGTATGCTTTGTGTGTCTGTCTCTCTCTCTCTCTCTTTCTCTCTCTCTCTCCTTTTCACTGCAGTTTTGTGCCTCTTTGAATGCAGATCCATCCCCCCTGTGCTCTGTCTTTCCCCAATCCTGATTGTCCTTTGCTTGCTGTCTCCAGTTCTTGCTCAGCTGCCTTCCCTCCCTCACCCCCTGAGCCCCCTTTCCCCACTCATTCTCTCCACTACCTGGCTGTAGAAGAAACCCAGGAACCAGGGACCCAGCTGCATCTCCATTCCCGGCTGTATTTACAGACAGTTACAGGCTCCCCATCTTGGTTTTTTTGAAAGCAAATGACTAAAACATTTTTTTTTAATTTCTCTTGCTCCTCAAAGCTCCCAGAATGAGGCTGTTTTACTTTCATTCTCTATTGATTTATATTCTCCTTCTGTGGGCCATGCTCAAAAGAAAGGAAGAAAGAAAGAAAGGAAGGGAAGGGAAGGGAAGGGAAGGGAAGGGAAGGGAAGGGAAGGGAAGGGAAGGGAAGGGAAGGGAAGGGAAGGGAAGGGAAGGGAAGGGAAGGGAAGGGAAGGGAAGGGAAGGGAAGGGAAGGGAAGGGAAGGGAAGGGAAGGGAAGGGAAGGGAAGGGAAGGGAAGGGAAGGGAAGGGAAGGGAAGGGAAGGGAAGGGAAGGGAAGGGAAGGGAAGGGAAGGGAAGGGAAGGGAAGGGAAGGGAAGGGAAGGGAAGGGAAGGGAAGGGAAGGGAAGGGAAGGGAAGGGAAGGGAAGGGAAGGGAAGGGAAGGGAAGGGAAGGGAAGGGAAGGGAAGGGAAGGGAAGGGAAGGGAAGGGAAGGGAAGGGAAGGGAAGGGAAGGGAAGGGAAGGGAAGGGAAGGGAAGGGAAGGGAAGAAAACGAGCTAGATTGCTAGCTCTCAGCTTCTATTTTGCTGTATGTGAGAGTCCAGTCTGTCGGGTGATTTGCAGAGTGCCCAGTTCAGAAGAGGCTGCAGCAGGCTGTGTAGGACCCCAGGATTCCTTCATCACCTCCCTTGCCTCTTGGTTAATCTGACATTGGAGGAGCTGAGCCCTACCTGGTTTAATATCTACCACACTGGAGGAATCTCTACAGATTCTTCATTTGTCCCCCAAGGTTCTGTGGCCTTCCAGGCAGCCTGGAGTAGCTGGAGACGGGTGGAAGATGATTGGAGGCAAGCCTCAGCCAGAAAATCTTTTATATCTTTAAAAGAGAGCGATTTTCTGCCTGCGGGCACCGGAAAAGGACACCCAGAGCTCTTGAAACTGCACTTTCATGCATCCAGCTTTGCAGCCAGGTCAGCAGGTCCTGTTTAATGTCAGTCTCATTTACTCTGCCTGCTTCCAATAAGCTGCTCTCCTAGCCCCTGCCACGGGTCACTCTCAATAGTCACAGGTCACATGTCACAGACCAGCATGCTCTTAGAGGGTAGGAGTGATTCCCCAGTGCACAAACCTGCTTGGCAGTAGCTGTCCCCAGACTGGTCCAGGCCTTTCTGAGCATCTCCAGAAGGTTTCACCTTTGTCGCAGGATCAATGGGCTACCGGATGTGGGGTACACAGCCAACCTGGCAGTATCACTGGGTCCATGGCTGCCTAGGGAACCATCCTGAAGGGCACATGATACCTGTCTCCCAAATAGACATGCAATTCCCTGAGGGAAGGAACTGGAGGAGATAAAGCAAAAACTCCTGTATTCACATTGATCCTGGCAAATCAACGACACATCGACGGACCAGCGGAAGCCAGGCCTCTGTGTCAGTGCGGATACTTGGAGACGTTTAGAGAGGACTTGCACCAGTATGGGATGTGATAGAGGCAGAAGACACTCTTTCAACCCAGCTCAGACATTCAAGGAAGGTTTCCTAGAAGAGGCAGGAGCACTGACAGATCTGTCCACAGCCCTTCTGAGGAACCCTCTGGAGATGGGGTATTTGGCTACATCAGAACTACAGGCCAACACAACCTCAATGCTCACCTACGAGCTCTGAAGCTGGAGGTTCTGTTGTGAGCTCTCCCAATGCTCTAGGGCTTCAGAGAAATATAATCTAGGGAATATTGTGTGTTTGATATGGCAGGCCACTATAGCCCTCGGGAGTCTCTTGAAGTTGCCGATCATGGAATACAACTAAAATCTAAGCCATAGACTATCCGTCCAGGCCACAAGAAGCAAGAAGGACCCTGGAGCCTCTCTGTATCTTGGTTTTCTCACCTGTGAAATAAGATCACTGATCTTGTTTTCTAGGGTCTCTTCCTGCATTAAAGCTTGGTCCTGTCATTTCAGGAGAGAGCAAGAAGCATGAACTCTGTGTGTGTGTGCGTGTGCGTGTGCGTGTGCGTGTGTGGTGGCGGTATATGTGTATGGTGGTGGTGGGGTAGGGAGTATACATGAGTGTGTGTGCGCGTGCATGTGCGTGTGCGTGTGTGTGTTGGGGTGTGTGTGTGAATGTATGTATGCATGGTAAGTACTGCCTTGGCTGAGCCCGGCCTGCCTCCAGGTGGGTGGGATGCTCTGTGACCTCTGACCCTATCCATCACCTGCCATCTCTGCCTGTCTAAGGTGAGCCCCAGAAAGACAAGGTACCCTGCTTCATCCTAAGAAGACCCAAGATGCTGGAAATGAGCTCCGTCCTCACCAAGAGGGAGCTCAAGGAAAACCAGCTCCAATCTTCCTCGTATGAAAACACAGGCAGATGGCGGGAAGTTTCCTAGGTTCATTAAACATGCTTTAGTTCTAAGTTAATTATAAAAGGTGGCAGGGGAAGGAAGAGCTGCTCTGCATGGCACAGATCCAGGTGATTGCAGGGAAGTCGCCTGGGGAGGCTTAGGGACCACTTTGCATCTCCTCAAGAATGAAGAGTCTCTGCTCAGGAGCCTTAGGAGACCTCACATCCTGCCAAGGCGCCTGACCTCTGCTGACCTCTGAGCATCTGCCTGTGAGACAAATTGAGACACCATCATGTTTCTTCTTAGAATCTCTTCTGAGGAAATGATCAGAAACTCAGATAAAGATTTCCTGGACACAAATACTCTCTATTCCAGCATTTATAATGGTGAAAATAGAAAGCCATCTAGACACCTACCAGCAGCAGGTCTGACGGCATGAATGCTGGACCAACTAGACAATGACATACTGGGTAGTCACTAACGTGGTGTTTTTGACAATGAGATGCTGGCGTGAGGAAATGTCTCACTGTGAAGTGAGAAAAAGGAGATGTGAAATTGTAGATAAAGTACCAGGTAATTTTATAAATGGCTGTGCACGCATATACACAGAGAAAACTGGCAGCACATTAAATGCTAATAATATTTCTGAGAGGTAAGATCCTAAGAGAATTTATTTCTTTTAACTTACTCTTTTTTTGGGGTGTTCTCTTAATTCATTGCAGTGAGCATGCATTCCCCCACATAACCAGCAAAATAATCATTTCTTTAAATGCCAGTCATAATGGATTTCCAAGTGGGTCTGAATAATTTTTAGACATTGTCTTGTTTTTTTTGTTTTTTATTTTTTGTCTCTTTTCTGGGTCCTCCCCACCTGCATTAAACAGGATGTCATATAGCCTAGGCTAGGATCCTATTTACCATGTAGCCAAGGATGACCTTGAGTTCCTGACCCTCCTGCCTCCACCTCCTAAGTGTTAGCATGTGCCAGCATGTCTAGCTTCACAACTTCCTAAAAGCCTGAGCTTCTTGGGGGCGGGTGTGTGTGTGTGTGTGTGTGTGTGTATGTGTGTGTGAAGATGGTCATTACTCAATTTCTAGAACTCCCCACTCAAGGCACCTTCAGAAGGAAGCATTGCTGAGTCAAGTGCATGTTGTGAGACATTTGGCCACACTGTGACCCCCGAGATTGTGTTAGTTACTGGAAAAACCCACTTCTAGTTGTGGTGTGGCTCAGCCCTAGAACACACACACACACACACACCTTTAATCCCAGAGCTTTCTGTTTATTGCAAGCAAGATTACAATAAAGCTAACTATAGATCAAGGGGGCAGAACAAGCAACCGGTAGGCAGGGAGTGAACATAGGGGGAAAAAAAAACATAAAGAGTAAGAGGAGGTAAGGAGGATGTTCTAGAGAGACACACAGGAAGTAGAGAGGAGGGGCATTCAATTCCAGGGTTTTTGAGACACAATGGAGAGGGAGACTGGTCCTTTCTGCCTCTTTTCCCTTTGGGATGTTGGCTGAGGAGAAAGGTCAGCTGGGGAGAAAGGTCAGCTGGGTGCTTCCTCTGCCTCTCTGACCTAGCAGGCTTTCACCCCGCCATCTGGCTCCCAATCTCTTTTGGTAAAAATCGAATGTTTGAGATTTTGTTTAAAAAACAAGTTAATGTCCCCACCATGGAATGCGGCAGCCCCTGTCAGCTCTGACAACACTATGGGAGTTGAGGAAAGAGTAGGTTCAGTGAGATACTGGAACCACTTAACGTGAGGGTCGAGGAAGCCCTTGAGACCCAAGAGAGCTTCAAGGACTGAGATGAACAGGAGAAAGCCTTGGAGCTTGAGGAAGGACAAGATGTAGCCAACTCAGCAGTACAATTCTAGGGCTGGCTGTAACAGGTCCCCAGACCTTAACATGACTGACGCCATGGTGGAAGTACCACTGAGGCTGTAAAACTCAACACAGAGACAGTACCACCTGCCAAAGACATAGTCCATCAAAGTCCATAGATCTGGGAAAGCCTCTAAATGTACTAACCTTCCTTTTTGGCTTCTGTAATTTTGCTTCTGTCCAACTGTTCTTGTTAACTAAAGTATGTCAACCCAGAACATGGCTTTTGTGCTTAAGAGCTCACCTTGAGAAAGGCTTGGGACTACACTGGGATCCTGAACACCCAGTGTGGTTCCTGGCCAGCTAATAAAGACTTTCTATTGGCTTAACCCCATGTCAGAGGAGTCTTCTCTAGTGAACACCCTACAACACTGGCCAGAACTCTAGCACTGGCCTCATTGGTCTCCAGGATCACACAGGGACAGTGGCAGCCAGAATAAGTGACAGAAGGAATTGTTGACCTCACATGCTCGCTGGAATGGCATGAGCTGGAGACAGACGAGGAAGAAGCATTTATGGAGACTCATAAGAGCCACAGACCACGTGCACAGTATGACAGTTCACCAGTCCTTAAACAAAACACCTCAAAACCCAGTATCAAAAACCGAGGTCTATCGCTCATGATGTAGAGGGAGCTGGGGTCTCCTTGAGATTCTTAGTCTGATTAAGAAAAGCACAAGAACAACTTTATTAGAGTTTAAAAGGAGAAACCCAAGGACAGGCCTCACCTCAAAACTATATAAACACCTCAAAACTATAAACACCTTGCTGTCTTAATCTGGCGTGGGGTCAGACACGTGGTGGACAAGGAGACACACAGTGGGAAGGAAAACTTTAGAGAAACAGTAAGGAAGGCTGAGGTGTTGAGGGATGGGGGAGAGAACCCAAGTGGTGAGGAAAGCATACCGAGGAAAGGAGTGTGAGAAGAAAGGGGGAGGGGCAAAGCGAGCTGACTTGTGACCCTCAACGTGGTTGCAACCTTCAGCCTAAAGGAGGGGATTCTGGGAAGAGACTGTCCAGCATCTCATTGAAGAGCTAATAATTCTACCAGTGGCTTAGGGTGAGCCCATCTTCCTAGGAGGGCCCTTAGCCACAGTGACTGAAGCAACATGTCTGGAAAGGTAGGCCCCTCCCAGGCTAATCTCTAGTCTCTTGACAAGGAATTTTCTACACTAACACTCAGAGAAGGTGGGAAAGTCATATTTGGTCCCTAAGGAATCCTATCTGGAGATGGCATCCTGTCTATTGGCCAAAGGCCATTTCTGGTGATGCTGCCAGCCTGCCAGCAATGAACACATTGCCCAGAGTCACTCGCATCCTGTCTGCTCCTAGAAGGGAGCCATGACAATTGGGACAATCAGGAGAATACCAAGTCCCTCGGGCTTCAGCTAGTTAGACCTCAATGTGGAATGATCATGAGAAGAAGTGTCACTAGAGAAGCAGAGACTGGGAGTTGTCAGCTATGACGCAGCAGCAGCACCATGCGTCTTCCAGGACGATGGAATGGACCTGGTGAGAAGGCAGCTTTGAGTGTTCGCCTCTAACTTACTTAAGCAGGGTGCTCTGTAGGAATCCAGCGAAATCCCATTGATGGTCTCCTTTTAAGCTCTGACCACAGGAAGGAACAGCAATTACTAAGAGTGCTTTCAAATCTCTCTCACCACAATCCCAGCATGACGCAGCCTCGGCCCTATCCACCCAAACTTTTCAAACCCCATCTGTTTTCCTCTAGAAGACCACTTTAATTTTACAGTGGTATTAAAAAAAATTTCGACTCACACACTGAATTGTTGCTTTATAGTATTCTCTCTCATAATGGGCTGGTTGCTGAAGGGAAGATGCCAGTCTCCTACTTCAGGGTAACAACTTGTTCCTTCAACAAGCAGATCATTGTATGAATCTAGAAATATTTCGGGGCCTGCATGGTCTTTGGCTTTGGAATCATTGCCCCTCAGAGGTTAGACTGACATCTCTAAGCTGGTCACACACACACACACACACACACACAATTTGAACATTTTTCCCTCACATCCACTGAAAGAATGTTGACATAATGTGACTCAAATCACCAAGGAGAAAGTCCACTTCGTCAAGGGGCTGTTCCAAGGCTGGAACAGTGATCAAATGATTGCCTAACATACACAATGCCCTGGGCTCAAAGTCAGTGTCAGAAGAAGGAAAGAAATGCTGCTTCCCCAGCCTGTACTGCATGCCAGGACCATGCGACTGTCTGAGTGGGCCGTTGTGTTTATAGACGCAGAACATGAGCAGGCTAGGCATGGTAGTGCACACCTCTGTTCCCAGCACTTGGAAGGCAAAGGCAGGAGAATCTCTGAGTTCAAGGACAGCCTGGTTTACACAGAGAGTTTCAGGACAGCCAGGGTTACATAGAGAAAGATCCCGTCTTGAAACAACAAACAGATAAATAAACAATAAGATAAAGGAGCAAAAATAAGGAAATAAAAATGTAGGTACAAGTGATAAGAAATAAAAACTCATTTAAAGTTAATACAGTTGGAATCTAAATAAAAATTGTTAGGCTTCTGCTGGTGGCAAACTTTTCCATCCAGCTGAGTGTTACATGGAACTCAGGGGCTGGACTGAATCTACTTGTGCAGGAAACAAGACAGGCTTTGAAAGCCATGATTTGTTCTTTCTTCATAGCTCTATGAGTGCAGATCATACCTTAAAATATGCCCCACTATCACCGTGAATAGAATTTTGAACATATTTCTCTCTGTGTCTGTGTGTGTGTGTTTAAGCAAGTGAGTGCTTGTATGTGTATATGTGTGTGTGTATGTGTGTATGTGTGTATGTGTGTATGCTGGGATGGCTAACCAATGAGCCCCAGGTCTGCTCGTCTCTACCTCCTCAATGCTGGCATTTTTATGTGGCTGCTGGGAATTGAACTCAGGTCCTCTTTACTGAGTGAATTATCTCCCCAGCCTCTGAATATATCCCTTTCCTTGATTTTCACAAGATCTCACTGTGGTGGTGACAGTAATCATCCCAACTTTCAGAGAACTCAGGCACAAGAGTTCTCTCAGCCTTACATCCAGAAAGTGGAGGACTAATGTCCATTCAGCCATGGTCATCACTGTGGCCCTGGTCTAGCCTGAGACCATCATCTGACAGCAACATGGTGTTCTTAGACACTCCCAAAAACTTAGTAACTATGGTAAAATTCTACTGGAACAGGATAGTCCTTGGGAGACTGGCCCTGTCGATTAAGACCAAGATTACTGTTACCAGGATGGGAGCCATTAGGGTACCACCGACTCTGCTTTCCTTGAACTTCGAGTTGGGAAGCTCAGTTCAGTTCTGGGCAGCACACTAACCCTCCTCCACGAGACAGAGCCTGCTTGTTGGAAACCAGACAAAACACCTCAGGGACGGGCTGCTCAGGGAGATACACAACGCGTGTGAATGACCATGTGACTGTGACATGAAGCTAACCCTCGTTAGGTGGAGGGAAACCAAGTTCTGCCTGCAGGAGAGACTAGAAGGGTGGCGGGGGGGGGGGGAGACTGACCTCTTATCTCCTCAGCAAGGGTCAAGATTTCAGAGTGAAGAGACAAGAGATGCATCTGGGTGGCTGCTGACAGCCCCTCAACTCGGATATCAGACTTGCTGGAAGTGACCACCATGAGAGCCCAGCCTAGGTGGTGTGCACTAAGTCAGCTCCTTTTTGCATCACAAACATCACATCACGAGAAACTGTAGACACTCCAGGGAAACAGCATACGCACCCAAAGAACCATAGACCGGACATAGGCAGCGGCCATCCCCAGACTAATCCATGCTAAGGGTCCCTGCAGAGTGTGGGGTGTGGGGGAAGGAGCTGTGAAGGCTAAAAGGGCAGAAGCACATGGGTCGTGTGGTTGTCTTCTGGCTCAAAGCCAGATCCGGAAGAGCATGAAAGGTTTCCGCACCGGGCCTTGCGTCAGAGCCCCTCACAAGCTGTTCCACTTCACACTCTCAGCATCGATGCAAGAGGCATGGGGGCTGCTACCTCATCCCTCCTGTGGCCATTCAGGAAATGGGGGAGCTCCATGTTATATCCATCTGTCCACACCCTCTACAGACACCTGCCTCTCTTCTCTCCTGGTGTAGGTAGGTAGTGGATAAAGGCGCATGGGTAGCTAACGAAGGAGTTCAACTTAAGGAGCCTCTGACTCAAGTCACTTGGGGGAAAGAGACCCAGGAGACAATGTAAGGCCCATGAATAGTAGGTAAATGTTCAGGACCTTCTTTGGGAAGAGGGGACAGGAAGTGTTCCTGGCTGGTGATTCTTCCACGTACATGCTACCCATAGAGGCTGAGAATGAGCCAGGGGTGAGATTTTCCATGAAAGAGCCCTGCTCTGTCTATGCAGACGCTACAGATGGGAGAGATGGGGACTTGAAGGCTGGAATGACAAAGGGCCCTTGAATGGGCTCTGGACCACTCAGAGCATGTGGAAGAAGGGCTTCAGATCTTGAGAGTGATGTCCCTGGTTCCTGCAAAGAGACAAAAGCTTCAGGCAGCTGCCCAGAAGCCAGCTTTCCAAGACTGCTATAGGCCCTAGCCACCCTAGCCTCCACTTTTGAACACCAGAAGCCCCACTCCTCGAAAAGCAATCCTTCTGTGGGCTGGGTTTTTCCTCCATGGCTACTGCTTCCTCCACCAAGCCCTCCAGGCAGCAAAAGCTTAAAACTCTCAGTGACAAGACTGTCAGAGTGCATCACCCCAAGTACACGTATCTCCTATAAATGCCACCTGTTAGCATGCTGTGGGCAGAGCTACAGTAAGGGTGAAGCAATGTGCCAAAAGTGATTCAGGCCAGGGGTGGCATGTCTTCGTGGGAATCTGGCAGCTGCCAAAGTCCAGCTTCCATATCAGCATCCTTAGATCTCTAGCAAACAGGACTACCCTCCTTGGGAGAGTCTCACAGGGCAATGCCACCAGGACAGGGTCTACATACCTTGCACCAGACAATCCAGGGCAGTAGGTCACCAGGTTCACCCTTCTCACTGGCAAGCCCAGAGCCTGCTCGAGTTCACTGAGAATCCCTAAAAGGGGAGGGACGGGTTTGGTCAAGACCGCTAAGCTCATTAAGGCAGCACACAGAAGGATGGGAAAGCTGAGGCCACAGCAGGCAGACTGGGCCCTAATCAACCGTTCATCAACCGGCTGTTAGCCAAGTGATGTTACCAGCTGTGCTCAGCGACCCAACCTGAACCACAAGAGCACTGGCAACATTGTTGGCAATGGGTGGACACTCACAAAAGCAATGGCTTTCATCCTGAAATCTCTATCCCTGTTGCGGTGGTTTGGATAGGCTTAGCCCCCCTACCTCATAGAGCCATGCGTTTGATAAGTGACACTATTAGGAAGTATGTCCTTGTTAAAATAGGTGTGGCCTTGTTGGAGGAAGGATGTCATTGTGGGCATGAGCTTTGCCAGTCTTCTCCTGTTTGTCTTCAGAACAATATATAGAATTCTCAGCTCCTCCAGCACGGTGCCTGCCTGGATGCTGCCTTGCTTCCCACCATGATAATAATGGACTGAACCTTAGAACTTGTAAGCCAGTCCCAAATAAATGTTGTCTGTTATAAGAGTTGCCTTGGTCATGGTGTCTCTTTACAGTAGTGGAAACCCTAACTAAGACACCTGTCCTCTGGAAGGGCTAGGTCAAGTCACAACAGCTCCTCTTCTCCTTGAAGAGGAAGGCTGCCAATCCTAGCTTCTCTGTCATCAGTGGCCACATTTAAAGACTGGTCCACAACTTAGTAGAACAACATCTTCTTTATTGTATCACAGATTATTTTTTTGAGTCAGGAATTCTGAAGCGGCATGAATGAGTGGCTCTGGCTGGCCCAGGGTCGCCCAGGGTCTCTAGTGAGGTTTCATAATAAACATGGACCCAGCCGGGCGTGGTGGCGCACGCCTTTAATCCCAGCACTCGGGAGGCAGAGGCAGAGGCAGGCGGATTTCTGAGTTCGAGGCCAGCCTGGTCTACAAAGTGAGTTCCAGGACAGCCAGGGCTATACAGAGAAACCCTGTCTCGGAAAACCAAAAAAAAAAAAAAAAAAAAAAAAAAAAAAAAAAAAAAATGGACCAGAGGGCAGGGTCCCAGTGAGATGGCTCAGCAGGTAAACGAGCTTGCTGACCTGAGTTTGATCCCTGGGCCCTACATTGTGGAGGGCAAGAATGGAGTCCTGCAAGTGTGCTCTGACCCCCACACTTCTGCCCATATACATGCAGACCTACACACACACACACATACAAACAAGTGTAATATTTTTCTATTGGCCTGGGCTGCAAGTCTAAAGGCTTGACTACAGGATCTGCCTCCGAGATGTTACCTTCACACGGCTCTTGGAAAAGGCCTCCATTTCGGTAGAGTTTCAGATTCACTCTGTCCACCAGGCTAGCCTCGAACTCACAGCGATCTGCTTGCCTCTGTCTCCCCCTCCCCAAGAGTGGGGATTAAAGGTGTGTGTCACCACTCCCCTGCCCAGCTCCTGTAGAGTTTCTGGGGGAAGCGTATCTTTGTCCCCGCACTGCATAGCTTCTGTGTTCTCCCAGCCTCATGCCGGCTTTCCTTCGGAGCGAGTGTATCTGATACTTTTCTCATTGTTATGGCAAAATGCCTGATAAAAGCAACTTAAAGATGGAATGGAGTTATTTTATCTTACGGTCAAGGGCACAGTCTATTATGGCAGGGAAGCAGGAACGGGACATCGGGTCACGCTGCATCCCCAGTCAGGAAGCAGCCAGAAATGAATACTGTGCTCAGCCCACAGTCTTGTTTTATTCAGCCAGGGCCTCTGAAACCGTGCTGCCCACATTACAGTGTCTTCCCACCTCAACAAACCCACTATAGAGACTCCCTCAAACAGACCTGTGCATCCTAATGAAGTCACTACTGCATCAGTGCTCAAGGGAACCGGATTTAGGCCACGCCTCTTAAGGGGAGGGGATTTAGGCCACGCCTCTCCAGGAGTGTCCGAAGAATTTAGATACACCTTCTGAAACCACAACTCCTCGCCCACTCTGCCTTCGGCTTTTCTTCCCTAGCCCAGAACTATGCCTGGGGGACCTTGGCAATTAGGAGAAGGTACGGGTCAGCTTTCCACTCCTATGACAACATACCCGAGAGAAAGCCAAGTTAACAGTTGCGATCTTGTACTGGAGATCGAGAAGTCCTGGAGTCCACTGAGATCCTTCTTGACCACTGTGTCCCAAGCAGCTTTGTGCAGCTCCTTCCAGCTCTGCACAGAGTGGAGAAGTCAGAAAGAGCTTAGGAACCAAGAGTTTGGTCCCAGGAAACTCCTAAGGGAATTTTCCTTGTATATGGGGCCCTTCACCCTCCTTTGGGGAAAGATGACTGTAGACGAGGCAAATGATGCAAGCGGGCTCAGATTTCCCTTGAGCACTGAGATGTGCTAGGGGAATCTGTGCCATGGGGCTCCCTGGAGCCCCTCTGGGGATGCCTATGCCCTCAACAGCTTTGGTAAGGGTGGGTGTGTTGACTAGAGTTGGCAGCTTACCCTCCTCCTTTCCTCCCTCATGCACCCACCCAAGATGGCTCCGAGCAGAAATAAAACCTGCCACTCGCTCCAGAGGGGTTCTCATGCGCCCCATGAGTCAGTGCCGCACGTGCAAGCCCAGAATATGCTGGGTGGACAGATGGTGGGGAGAAGGGAGGGAACCAAATTAGGCTGGGTGCAAACTGGCAGAACCAAGGATTGTGTGGGAGGAAAGACTAACAAAAGATGGTTTGGCCCTGCCTCCACCGTCACCCGCTCTGTGATCATGAACAGTTGGGGGGGGGCGGGGCTCGGCTTCTTCATCTGTAAAATGGGACTGTCGTGAAGAGAGGCGGCAATGCATGGTGGCTGCCAGCTCAGCTCTGGAGAGTGTCTATCTGAGCTCAGTCCTAACTATGATACTTACCTAGGTGTCCTTGGGCAGGTCACCGGAACTCTGAAGTCTCAGTCTCCTCCGTTTTAAAGCAGACAGCTATGGCAGCTGAATATGCTGACCTACAGAAAGCATATAGAATACAGTACATGTCCAAGTGCATACACCAGACAGTGGTCAGGGAGTCCTGGAAACTGTGCCTGGCACTCTGAGGTGCTCAGCAGGCTCCATGAGTATGCGCACCTGCCAAAGCTGGAGGCAGCTGAGAAGAGAAAAACATTGGCTTGTCTTGAACCTTGGTAGCAAGTCACTTGTTCTAGGTGTTTTTACTCCGATTGTAGCAAGCCTCCAGACCTTAGGAGACCTCTGGACTTTAGTACAACTGACTCCATGATGGAATTACCATTCAGGGTTTGGAACCCAGGACATAGATAGTGTCATCAGCCAGGACAAACAAACAAACAAACAAACAAAAAACCCTAATCTATCAAAGTCCATGGTATGGGCAGGTTCCTAAACATACTAACACTGCCTTTTGGCTCCTGAAGTTCCACTTCTGACTGACTGTTCTTGCTAATTGAAGCATGCCAACCCAGAATGTGGTTTTTTGTGTGTGTGTGCTTAAAAGCTCACGCAGAGGGGCTGGAGGGATGGCTTGGTGGTTAAGAACACTGGCTGCTCTTCCAAAGGAGCCAGGATCAAATCCCAGCACCCACATGGCAGCTCACAACTGTCTGTAATTCCAATTTCAGGGGATCTGACACCCTCACACAGATGTACATGGAGGCAGAGCACCAATGTAAATAAAATTAAATAATTAAAAAAAAGCTCACCCTAAGAAAGACTCAGGCTACACTGGGCTCCAGAACACCCCGTGTAGTCACCAGCTGGCTAATAAAGACTTTCTATTGGCTCAGACCCATATTCAAATGGTCTTCTCTGGTGAACACCTTATAACACAAACCCTCACCCTTACAAGGTTTCCTAACCCATTTCTCCCAGAGAGCTCTTTCTTTTCTTTTTTCTTTTTTCCCTTTGATTTAAGTTTTATTGCATTATGACAAGAAAGGATGCATAATTTCAATTTATCTGAATTTGTTAACATTTAAAAACCTATTTTGAGTAAATAGACTTACATCACATTCCTTTTTCCCTTTGTACCCCAACTCCTCCCAGAGAGCCTCCCCCCTTCAAAACCTGCAATACCTTTCATTTTTTATCATAGTCCTTAAAATTTATAAAATATTGTAACAATAAAAATGAGATTTATAAAAGTTGTTTGATATAAATCAACAACCAATTGAACAGTCTTATGTAGATGTTTGTTTACAGCAATACTGAAAATACATACTTTTTTCAATATAAATTTCAAATAACTTCAAATATATTAACTGTATGATATTTAAAATAATATTTCACTATTAGTCATTTTAATGAACATAAATAGATAAAGTCTTTTTGTTTGTTTTGTTTTTAGTAGAGCTTAAGATCTTGGCTCTTATTGTGGTACAAACACAAAATAAGAACAGTGTTTGGACATTGGGGTTCATTGTAATAAGGCTGTACTTGAATGTCCCTCACATCACCCAAGGATTTTACCTTCATAGTAGATAAGCTAAGAGAGTTGACAGTTCCTGCCTACAATTCATTCCTTGGCACAGAGAGCTCTTTCTTAATGGTGAAAGCCAATAGAGTTCCCAGGTGGGCCCTGGGTACCATGGGACTGGGAAGAAGGACAAAGAAGAGGCCCAGACCTCAAATGCCAGGGTGCCCCTCAATGAAAAATCAGGTGTAGTCTTAGGCCAGGTGGTAAATCAACTGTACCTGGCTTCCGGGTGCTGCGTTCCGGTGCCAGCTGTCCCCAGGGTCATCAGGGAGTTTAAATGATGCCTAGGCCTGGAATCTACCTGAGTCCACCTGGGATGCGACATGGCTGAGGTGTCAAGAGCTGTCCTTGCTCTCCTTGATGTTCAGGTTCTGCTGGGCCCAGGGGCCAGAAGTCGGGAACTATAAGAATTCGCTTCGTTTGAGACAGGGTTTCACTTGCTATGTAGCAGAAGATGACTGTGAACTCCTAATCCTCCTGTCTCAGGCTCCCAAGTGCTGAGATTACAGGAGTGTGCTGACACAGTCTGGCACAGCCATGGTTCTCAACCCTCTCCATGCCCAGGGCTTGCTGTTTTAACGGAGCCTGCCTGGCTCTTCTCGTTCGTGCAATGGTACCCACATGTGGAGAGCCGTGCCGCGAGCAATCACTGTGGAGAGCCATCCGTGCTGCGAGCAATCGCCATTATAAGATGGCGCTGGCCTCCGCTGTGCCTAACTAGTAAACAAGCCTTGTACGCAGGTGCGAGAGTGAACTCACTCCTAGTCACTGCCCATTCTCGGGGCGTAGTTAATGGGGTGATGGGCGAGCAACAAATCAGGAGCTGTCACGCCACATCAGGTGCTGAAACGTCATGCTGAGGGCTATATAAGTGACTCCATTTTCTGGGGTCGGGGTCTTCCTGAGAAGTAAGCAATAAAGCTTTGCCGCAGAAGATTCCGGTTGTCCTGAGTGTGTTTCTGCCGGCGGGGACAAAAGTTCGGGATACCCACGGAGGCCAGAAGAAGGATCTCCTAGATCTCCTGGAGCTGGAGTTACAGGGGGTTGTGAGCTGCAAGATGGGGATGCTGGAAACCAAAGGGTCCTCTGCCAGAGCAGTACGCTTTCTTGATCACTGAGCCATCTCCCCAGTTCCTAAAGATTGAAGGTCTAACACATTTCCTAATGCTACTGATACAGTTGCTTGCCTGGAAAAACAGTGTGAAAAGACATTGCTTATCAGGGCCATAGGCAAAACTATGGCTGGCCTCTGGTCGACCAGCCCAATCTTGTAAGTAAAGTTTTATTGAAAGTCAACCACTTTGGTTCATTGGCAAATTAGCTTAAACCACCGTCAGGATGATAAGAGTTAAGTAAACACAGAGACATGTGCCTTGCATAGCCTAAATGCTTACTACAAGTGTGTTTTCCTAATGCCCTGGGATGTCATATGAAGAGGAATACCATCAAGATTGTTTAACCACTGCACTTGGGGTCCTCTGCTTTTACTATTCTCTAAATCATGGTTCTAGTACATTCTGGCAATCCTCGTGGACTCTAGAGCATCAGTTTCCCTATCTGTAATGTATGCTAAGAATCAACCTTGTCAGGTTCTGAAAGAATGAAATATTGCATGAAGCCCAGAGCCACCAGATCTTAGGTCCCTCATCACCACAGTTGAGAGGCACTGTGAGTTTTCCTGGGGGTCTCCAGGTGCACAAATAATTGCTTCTGCCTCCAGAAAGGTACCAGTGACAAACCCAAGTCCTGCTTCTACTCAAGTCTAGCTGGTGAACCAACAAGTTTATTAGGCTTGGACACAGGAGCCTGGGTGACCCCAAAGCAGAAAGTCTGGTCCCAGCATGGATGATGGCTTTCCCACAGCTACACTGATGTGTCTCCCTGCTAAGTTCTCACACTCCATACATCCTAGCACTTTCTGAGATCACAAGACTGTGTTAACTGGAGCAGAATTGTGTTCAACTGTCAGAGAGGGGAAGGAGGCTGAGTTGAAATATCAAGCAAGGGTCTGATGACTCTACCACTGGTCCTACGAAGGAAGATGAACAGGTCTGATCTTGGGAGTACTCACAGCTGTTCTGATGGGTACAGTGATAGTTGTTATGCTACAGGTAGGCAGTATTCCTCCAACAAAGAAGAAAGCCATTTCTTCACACCCTCCCCAAGAACTCCTAACGGGCTTAGGAAAGCAGATCACCGTCTGCCATACAGCAGAAAAGGCTGATGAATGCACTAGGTGTGTGTTTTCTCTTGCACTGAAGAACACTCCACCGCCACCCTACAGCAAATGAACACAGCTTTCTTTTACTTGGGGGCTGTCACCAGCTGTTCACTTACAGAAGTGTCCTACGCAGCTCCAACAAGCCAGTTTGGGGACTGATTTAAAATAACAGTCTCTCCAGGTGGGGAGCTCTCTGGCTAGGCTAGAGAGTGGGGAAAGCAGCTTAAGTGGCCGCCCACAGCCAGGGAGGGGCGCTACACAAGCACACTGCATGCCAAGGCCAGCAGTTACAGTTTCTGTTTGACTCCACCTACGGCCAGTCATGGAGTGGAGCTGCCCCTCCCCCAACTGGTGGGGAGAGAGAGACAGAAAGAGAGAGAGAGACAGAGAGAGAAACAGACAGAGAGACAGAGAGACAGTTGCTTGGTCTAGAGTATATCATGATCATGTGCTGGACATCCGGAGTAAAGGAGTGGGGAGGGGGAGAACACATGAGAATCAGACCTAGAAATCCCATCACCAGCTGTGCCTTACAGGCCTGGAAAGAAGCCAGGAGGCTTCAGGTCTATGACCTCAGTGTGATGGTGTACATCTCTAACCCCAGCCTTGGGAAGTAGAGGAGGGAGGATATCAAGGTCAAGGCCAGCCTCGACTATTAAAACAGCCAGCTGCGGAGATCCATGCCTGTAATCCCAGCCCTTGGAAGCTGCAGACAGAATCAGGACCTCAAGGTTACCTTAGACACATGGCAAGTCTAAAGCTAGCCTATGCTAAGTCACTGTCTCAAAACCAAACCAGACCAGGGGCCGAGGAGACAGCTGTCAATAATGTGTTGCATGAATAATGTGTAAGCGTGAAGGCTTGAGTGCTCAGAACCCACATAGAAAGCTAGGTGTTGTCTCACACTCTTGTAATCCCAGCCCTGGGAGGCAGAAATAAGTATACCCCTGGGATTCACTGGCCAGACAGCCTAGCCTAACCAGTGAGCCCCTTGTCCTAGTAACAGTTTTTGTCTCAAGAAATCAAGGTACATAGCTCCTGAGAAACAACCACAGGCTGGCCTCTGGATCTCCATATGGACTTGCATACACAAGCCCCTGCATGCAGAGGTGTAGTTGTGTAGTATACACACACACACACCAAAATTTAACTAACTAACAAACAAACAAACAAACAAACAAACAAACAGACTTTAATATAAAGGCTTAGGCGTATCAGGGACTCTCTGGGTTCAGAATCTTTATTCTCAAAGTCAGGCATCTCCCATCTCCCAGCCAGTCCAGGTTTTATCTCTGAACCTGAACTTTGTGAAAAGCACAGATACTTTTCATGACTGTGCCCTCCTAGACGCACAGTGAGAGCTTAATACAGTAAAACTACGAGGAAAATACTTTATTATCTCTTAAAATTCTTATTTATTTATTTATCTCTGTGCATGTGCATGTGTTGTACACGTGCCTTAGCACACATGTAGAACTCAGAGGCAACTTTGTAGAGTTGGTTCTAGGGGTTGACCTCAGGTCACCAGGCTTGTCGGCAAGTACTTTTACCCACTGAGCCAACTAGATGACCCTGGATTGTTTTGATAAGCCAGTGCTTACATGATACCTTCTGGGTATAGAATGATCCTCTCTAGGATGACCTAATCAATTTATGAGACAGATGCAGTGACTGTCTCCATTTCACAGATGAGGAAACCAAGGCCTAGCAAGTTTTCCTGAGGATACCTTGCTGGCGCCTCCCAGACCTGTCCCCAGTACTCTGAGCTGAGCTCTAACAAGCAACCATGAGCTAGCAAGAAGCCTAAGGTCAGGAGTTAAGAGGACACCCCTGCATGCCCCTTGTCACCCTGCATGTCCCCTGACACCCCTGCATTCCCCCTGACACCCCTGCATGCCCCCTGACACCCCTGCATGTCCTCTGCTACCCCTGCATGCCCCTTGACACCCTGCATGTCCCCCAACACCCCTGTATGTCCTCTGCTACCCCTGCATGCCCCCCGACACCTCTGCATGCCCCCCGACACCTCTGCATGTCCCCTGACACCCCTGCATTCCCCCTGACACCCCTGCATGCCCCCTGACACCCCTGCATGTCCCCTGACACCCCTGCATGTCCCCTGACACCCCTGCATGTCCCCTGGCTGAATTAGTATTTGTTTTCTGCTTTCTTCTTGTTTCGAAACAATCACCTCAAATTGACTTTGAATCTCCGATCTCCATCCTTCATCTCCTGAGTGCTGGGATTATAGCCACCCACCACCATGCCAGGTTTAAGGTGGAAATCAATTGAACCCAGAACCTTTTGCATGCTAGGCAAGCACTTTACCAACTGTGCTACAGTCCCATTCCCTGGTTTTGTTCTTCATTGTGCGGATCTGGGCTGCCATGCAACCCGGGAGCCAAGGGAATAGAGAGCTGGCATCCCCACCCACACCCACCTACAAGCTCACTCTCCCATCTTTGCTAATTATGTTCTCCTTTGTCTACTTAAAGCTCACCTGAGGGGATTCCTCTGCATCTCTCTCCTTGAGGCTAGTGTCCTCAGAAACAGTCTGCTGAACGCCAGGACAGATACTCCCATCTTAGTGCACCTTTGCTTTGCTCTCTGTCCACGGTGTTTTGTGATGGTTCCACCCACACAGCATCCCTGCCTGACCTCTGTGTTCACTGTGGGAAATCTGCATCTTCGTATAGGGAGAGTAACTTCTTGATTGTAATAGATCCTCCGCTGGGCAAAACGTCAAATGTCTGACCCTTCCCGGGTGGACTCATCCATCGCTGCCATCTTCAGCTGCCCAGGAGTGTTACTGTTTAGTCTAGTTTCTTAGCTACAATCCTATGGGCTCCGTACCTGAGTAGGAGGCTGACAGAAGAGCAAGGGTAAGCTCGTGACTCAGAAGCTCTTCGGAGCCTTTGAACATAACCCAGGCATCAGCTAGCCGAGAGCCATCCAAACCCATCCTAAGCAGGGAAACCACGCTGAGCAGGCAATCAGGACCCACAGAGGTGCAGTTTGAAGATACAGCCTCCAAGAATCTTCTTTGAGCCTGGCCCAATGAAGGGCAGAGGAGGATGGATAGGAAACAGAGCTGTAAACATCTGCTGCAGCAGTGAGCTTTTCCCACCGAGGGGCAGGGATATGCTTAACGATACTCCTACGGTCACTAAGACATGCACTGTATGCATCCTTTTTCAGGACAGAGCAACTGGGCTAGAAGACAGACACATTAGCACTCAAGACTTGGAGCCTGATAGCCACAGAGGCTGCCGGGAAGAATCAGGGCTGCAAGAGAATGGATATACCTTGACAGGCCAAGGGAAAGGTGAACATAAAGAAGAAAAGTTGGTTCATTCATGTGTTCATTCATTCAAGAAGTGTTTTCCGGTGGTACGGCTTAGTCAGGAGGGTACTTGCCTAGCGTTCATGAAGCCCTGGGTTTGATACCTTGCCAGGGGTGTCTAAGCGCCGTCAGTTCACTGGCTCAGTAAGAAGAAGGCAGAGTCTGCAGCCTTTGGGGCGTTTCCCTTTGGGGCATCTCCCTTTGGGGCATCAGTTGCCGATACCCGCCAGACCAGGAGGGGAAGCTGGGAAAGCCAGATCTAGGACAAATGTTGTGGTTCCAAGGTCTCCTCTCCGGTGCCCAGAAGCCACAGGTACACCGGCCCTGAGAGGAAGTCAGGAACAGGGGTCAGGGCTTCTGCATGACAGGCAGGAAGGGGAAAGCAAGCCCGAGATGAGTAGGATCCAGTTGGATTAGGAGCAAGCGCTGAGTACTGGAGGGGTGGGAGAAGAGAGGAGAGAGCCTTAGTGTAGCTGATCTTTTAGACAAAGGCCTTCCCAGTGGCAAACTCCAGTGAACTAACTAACTAAGATGATCTTAGCTTGTTCATATTTCCTTATTCGGGGTGAACCAGGAATTATATATTTTTGGGGGGAAGGGCATGAGAATATCCACGAAGGGATGGTCATTGGCTGAAGGCTACTGGGATGCTTCATTAGCATGGAGAAGAGTTCCAGGTGCCTGGTCTCACAGCTGGTGGCCATGGTTACGTGTTCCAGAGCAGGCATTGAGGCTAAGAGGGGGCAGCTCCACTCCTACCAACTCAGATTTCTGTGATTCCTGGGGTTTGAGCGCACTCCACTTAACTAGTTCTTATGCCGCCTGGTAGCGTGGTCCCACAAGTCCTACATGAATGAGTAATCCAGCACTCTGAGATGGAGGTCAGAGGATCAAGAGTTCAGGGTCATTCTCTTATTTATGGTGAGTTTGGGGTCAGGCTGTCTTCCACAAATAAAGAAGTATTTCTTGGTCTTGACCTGGCAAGGGTGGGTGGAGGAAGGGTAAGGCAAGCGGAGGGGGGTTGTAGAACAAGGGAGCAGTCACTGTCACATGCCCGTTCTGCAGTCAGATGGTATGGCTGAGAAAGCAGGCACCTCTCTACAGACTACAGTGGGACCCTTCGGCACCTGGCTTGTTTTATGCCCTGTTCCTGAGGAGTCAGAGACCGTGATGGGCCTAAGGATGGGGAGCTGTGATCTTAGCAGCACCCAAGGCCCTCAGGACTTAACTCCCTTTATTATTTGAAAACACTGCTGTAGAAAGAGTCACATTATTTTTTTTCTACATATGTGTGTGTGTGTGTACATGTTTGTGTGCATACACACATGTGCACAGGCCTGAAGATGGAGTTAGCATTACAGGCAGTTGTGTGCTATCTGATATAGGAGCTGAGAACTGAACTCTGGGTCTCTGAAAGAGCAGCAAGCGCTCTTAAACACTCAGTCACCTCTCCAGCCTCGTGGAGGATACCTCTCGTCCTTTCCCCTCCAGCTCCTGCCTGACAAACTGTGTTTATTCTGGATGTGGTAAACATCATTACACCCGCACCTGCACCCCAACCTGCACTGTCTACTCCTGGAGTTCAACTGCTGGGCCAACTCCTATCTCCACCATATTGTTCAATGAGTCCCTGCTGTCTCTGCACCCTTATCCCCAGAAATAGAGTTGGCAAGTTTAGTGCCCAGGACAATGGCAATAAAAGTAGCCTCAGAACACCCTAGAGTACCTGGTATGCCTGTAGGAGGTTATTGTTGTAAAGCCCAACCAACTCCGTTTTTGAAGAAACTCCATTTTGTGGGAGACCAGGAGCCAAACTCCAATTCCAAGAAGCAAATCACAGAGTCCTTATGAGCAAGCATCCTATGGCAACCCCTTTCCCCTTAGCAACAGCCAGCCAGTCAGGCTACAATAACAGGGTCAAGATACATAGAGATAACTTAAGACATCCTGCAGAGAATAGATAACTTAGCCATCCTTTTCAGCAGATGGCTTTGTCCCTGTGTTCGGTTCCTGCAGATAATGCCAGAAATGTAGTTTTTAAAATATTAACTTGCTGACCCACATGGAAATTCCCCATTTATTTATTGCTGTACCTACAATAAATACCCTGTATCCCTAGACTCGGGGCTCTCACTCTGACCCACTGTGATGGGGGTGGTAAGAGACTGTCTTAGTCAGGGTTTCTATTCCTGCACAAACATCATGGCCAAGAAGCAACTTGGGGAAGAAAGGGTTTATTCAGCTTACACTTCCGTGTTGCTGTTCATCACGAAAGGAAGTCAGAACTAGAACTAAGCAGGTCAGGAAGCAGGAGCTGATGCAGAGGCCATGGAGGGATGTTACTTACTGGCTTGCTTCCCCTGGCTTGCTCAGCTTGCTTTCTTATAGAACCCAAGACTACCAGTCCAGGGATGGCACCACCCACAATGGTCCCTCCTCCCTTAATCACTAATTGGGAAAATGCCTTACAGCTGGATCTCATGGAGGCATTTCCTCAAGGGAGTCTCCTTTCTTTATGATAACTCCAGCCTGTGTCAAGTTGACACACAAAACCAGCCAGTGCAGAGATCTTGCTCATAATAAAGACCCTTATGTGTTTATATTGGTATTGACTCCTTGATGGTCTTTGGAGTACCTGCAACTTGGGCATAACATTATAAAGCATGTCTCCTAGGAGCTTTCTATCTTAACATCACTCTTCCTTCCAGGCATTGGAAGACATGGCTTTTCAACTCATCAACAACCTTTGACCTTACACCATCAGAAAGCATCAGATGCCATACTGTCTATGGGTTGCTGGTATGGGTCAAATGCATCTGTCAATCACAGTGGGTTTCCCCCTGGGAACTCTGGAGGCCATTGTGTGCCACCATCGGTATTGCACTTGGAGCTCTGTCCTACATTTATCTCCTCCGGCAACCAGCTTCCACAGGGCAGTTAGTCTTGCTCATTTCCAGATATCAGAGCTGTGGGAGAGTCAGAGTGGCTGGTAAGCTGAGGAGATGTGCTGGAGAGCAGAGGTAGGCCAGAGGAGGACTAGAAGAAATGCCACAAAGGATGGCCACAAGGGAGGCTGCTGCTAAAATTCCTTCCCAAGGGAAGGTGTAAACAATGTTTGCCCCTTTTCCTAAGGTCTCAATTGTAGCTGTCCAGCAGCCACAGAGAACTGGGTACACCTGAAAGGGAGGCTGGGAATAAAAAGGGACAGGCGGGCGAGAGAAGAATGAAGCCAAAACAAAGATTTAAACCCTGCTTCTCTCACCTGATGTAGCTCTTGGCTGCAGACTCGCCTGATGTAGCTCTTGGCTGTGGACTTGCCTGATGCAGCTCTTGGCTGAAGACAAATGCCTATATAGGATTCCCCCATCCCAGTGTGCTGTCATACCCCTAGGTGAATTCGGCATTGGGTCAACACTGATTCGGCCTAGTCCAGATCCTTTTGCACCTCCAACAACAGCCTCCAAAAGATGAAATTTATGGCGAGTGCAATGCTGTATGTTGCTTACTGTGCAGAGCACCATAACTTCTTCCATTTCCTGTGGATCCAGCAAGGACAGTGCTCCTCGGTTGATCCCTCTGTGTTCAATCCCCACATTTGGGCGCCACCTGTAGCTGTCCAGCAACCATGGAGAACTGGGTACACCTGAAAGGGAGGCTGGGAATGAAAAAGGATGGGTGGGTGGGAGAATGAAGCCAAGATAAAGATTTCTCATCAAGGCTCAACATTTAATTTTCAGCTCTGCGTTTATATAGGCAAAAACCCCAAGACACATCATTTTGTTTCAGATGGATTGAGTTGCAAAGCAAGCTCAGCAGGCAGTCAACTCCTCAAAGGCTACGTTTGGAAGTTGCAAAGCAGTGAGGCCAGGCACTGACTCCAGCTAGGTTGTAAAACCATTGGAGGTTTGTTGAGCCTATTCAAGGCTGAGGGGGAAGGCACACCCAAAGATAAGCCAAAGCACTGTTCCACTGAAATTCACTCTGGGCAACCAGTGAATTTACTGGGCTTCCTTGCAGAGCATACATGAGGGATTATTTATAGGAATGCGGATGTTCCTTCCCCTGTAGGCCAGAACTGCAAAGCCTTGACCCAGTGAGGATGGATACTTTCCTACCAAATGGATGAATGCTTCCCACCCAACCTTTCTTGCTTTATATACTCTAGTCCAGTCCCAAGGTCACATATGGTTAAGTCAGAATTCCTTACAATGGGTTATCAGGAGCTGTTGGAGCCTCCCCTCCATGGAGGGTTGTCAACAGTGAACAAGCGTAGCTGGGATGATCTTTTGCAAGCCGGCATAGCTGAGTGTCCTAAGACGGCAGTTGCTTGGCTTGAAGGAAAGACACTCACAACAAAGACAGACGCCAGTCTAGGCAGAGAGGGATGCAGAGAGATGGGAGGCCACCCACAGGCTGTCCACTTGTGAGTCAGCCAGAGAGGGATGGAAGAAGGGGGACGGGCCTCTGGGTGGGTGCTCTGATTCACAGCAAAGCCAAGTGGCTCTGGGAGGCGGAAGGGGTGAGCAGGCCTGTCACCATGAAGCAGACTGACTGTCAACTCAGGACAGGACTTCAGGACCTCCTTCCTCAGTACATGCCACCAGATGCCTTGCCTGGGAGAAACAGCCGGGAAATTACAGCCCCTGTTGTCAGTTCTCCCACAGAACCAAAAACAGCCCATTGATCCCACGCACTCTGCATCCAGATGTCTCTGAGGCCTCTCCACCCTGAGAGATTTGGGGCGCCAGTCTGAGGAGAGGACCCTTAGGGGAAAAGGAAGAGGCAACCCATGATGATGAAAAGCTGGGCTTGCTGCTAAGGAGTAAGACCACATGGTAACCCTCTATATTCTGTTTCTGCTCTGACCACAGTGGCTGAGGAAAAGCAGGTTGGATGACTCTGCCCCTTTTTTTCTTGATGGGAGTCTATGAGGCAGGTCAGGTGAGGGTATATAAGCATTAGATTAGAGTAGGGGTGTCCCTTGGGAAAGCTCCCTCTACCCTGAAAATTGAAGCATGGCTTGAAGATCCTGAGTGAGGCAAGCCTCAGGAAGATCCCATGTCGCTATTAAGGTCTGGATGCTTAGCTGGCTTCATGTCTCACATTAGGATCCTTAAGGCAGTTAGGACCACTGAGGGGGCAGGGACTATGCTCCAAATTTATTTCACCAGTTTCCTTCCAAGACCAACCCCTCAGTAAGTTGTCTAGTGCTATCTAGGAGAAAGGCTGCTGAGGCTGAGATGCCCAGCGCTTGTGGAAGGATGGGGGAGGGAGCACAAGTGTTAGGAGCGAGTCACTGCCACCAGTGAAGATGGAAGGGTGTGATGGCAATGCACATCAGTAAGCCTCCAAAAAGCTCTCAAGGTTCAGCTTGGCCAGCCTGCCTGCTTGGTTTCCCTCACTCCTCAGCCTTTCTGCTACAGCTCTTCCCCATTTCCATGCGTACTAAAGTTCCTCTCTTGGGAGCAGGGAAGTTACAGAGCCAGTAGCACACACTTGATGCCCAAGCATCAGGACCAAAGTTCATATCCCCAGCAGGACTCACCTAAAAGCTGGGCAGGTCAATGCCATGCATGTATGTATCTGCCATCCCAGAGCTAGGGATGCAGAGGCAGGGAGATCCCTGCAGCTCATTAGACAGCCAGTCTAGCAGAATCAGTGAGCTCCAGGCTCAGTGAGAGACCCTGTTTGAAAAAAACAAGGTGCATAGAGATTGAAAGAGACACCCCGTGCCAGTCTCTGGTTTCCACCTCCTCAGTCATGAATACCTGCACTCTCTCCACACCCCTCACATACACATCACACACACACACACACACACACTCACGTGGACACAGGTACACATCCCCTCTCTTTCCAGCCAATCTGGCTATGTCTGCGTCTATGAAGGACCTCTGAGGCAGATATGCACTTGAGAAGCTACAAGCATAAGGGGTTCGCCCTTCTGCTGAGGCTGTTTCTCCAAGCCAGTGGGATGCAGTGAGCACTCAGTGGGACGGCAGTTCAGGGACTGAGGAAGGACCATGAAGTTCTAGTGGTAGAATCTGGACACCAACAGGGCTGGTGATGTGTGTGTGTGTGTGTGTGTGTGGTTACACCTCATAGCCTTTCCTCCACCATCCCGGTGTGCCTGGAGTCACCGCCACCTTGCAGTTGGGTTCCCTCCCTCTCGCTTTGCTAAGCACATCACACAAAAGCCTGTGGAAGGCACAGAAGTGTATCTAATACCAAAATGCAATAAAAAACACCAGCTTATAATAACCACTGTGTATTAGCCCTGGTTCTGTGCCAGGAGCAATGCCACACATTTCCCATACGTGAGATCCTCTAATCCCTACAGCACTCTTGTAGGCTGTCATTCTGTTCTACAAACAGAGAGGCAAAGTCTCTGAGGGCTTAAGTAACTTGTCTCACGTAACACAGGTATGGATAGAGTTCTGTTTTGTTTTGTTTTTTTCTAACTCCCACATCTGCAACTATTCTTTTTGCCATCTTTCAGACTGGGTAGGACCCAGCTCAAAGCTCTATTCTCCATGCCTGTGTTGTTGGACATACCTTGCCTATGTCAGCTTTCAGACCACCTCAGCAGGATGGTGGGTGTGCTGGCTAGTTTTGTGTCAACTTGACACAGCTGGAGTTATCACAGAGAAATGAGCCTCCCTTGAGGAAATGCCTCCATGAGATCCGGCTGTAAGGCATTTTCTCAATTAGTGATCAAGGGTGGGAGGACCCAGCCCATTGTGGGTAGTGCCATCCCTGGGGTGGTGGTAGTCTTGGGCTCGATAAGAAAGCAAGCTGAGCAAGCCAGGGGAAGCAAGCCAGTAAGTAACATCCCTCCATGGCTTCTGCATCAGCTCCTGCTTCCTGACCTGCTTGAGTTCCAGTTTTGCCTTCTTTGGTGATGAACAGCAATGTGGAAGTGTAAGCTGAATAAATCCTTTCCTCCCCAACGTGCTTCTTGGTCATGATGTTTTGTGCAGGAGTACAAACCCTGACTCTGACAGTTAGTATAGAGAACTTAAGCCTTGAAAGCCTAAAATATCTACCATCTGGCCTCCACAGCTATAAAGGCAATTCTTGCTTTTGTTTCTTAGTAGGGGATAGGCAGGAGCAGGAGAGCCAGGGCACTGTTGTTTTGTGGTCTGCTACTTCCTCGGTGCTTAGAACGGTGTCTGGCACAAAGCAGGCTCGCAAGGAATCGGATGTGGGGGGCGTGGATACAGGTAGAAGGATTGTTGGGTAGGTAAGTGGATGGATGGTTGGGTAGGTAGGTGTGTGAGTGGGTGGGTGAGGGGTTGTGTAGATAGAGGGATAGGTGGATGGCCGATTGGGTGGAAGGCGTATGGGTGATTGGGTGGATGACTGGGTAGATGGAAAGAAGGATGGACCCATGGGTGAGTGGATAGAAGTTTGGGTGGATGGAGGGATGGAAGATGGGTGGATGGGTAGGTGTTTGGATGGATGATTATGAGTGGTAGATGCATAATAGATTAGATTAGATAGATAGATAGATAGATAGATAGATAGATGGATAGATAGATAATCTCAGCCCAGTCTTTCCCAAAATGTCAATCTAGAACCTTGGAAGGCCCACAACAAAGCAGGTGCTTCAGTATAGAGCTCACAGAGAAGACAGGAGCAGAGGCTATGCTATAGCACCCCTTCCTGGGCACCCAGGTCGCTTCACAGAGGCCAGAGAAGCAATGTGAAGAGCTCAACCAGGCAACATCAGTGAGAGTGTTTATGTATAGCTACATGCAGATTTTTGTGCTTACACCTATATCAGTGTAAAAGCCAGTATGAGGGCCAGCAACGTGGCTTAGTGTGTAAAGATGTACATTGCACAGCCCAAGGATCTAAGTTCAATCTCTAGGGACACAAGATAGAAAGAACCAAGTCCTGGAAGTTGTCTCCTGACCTATGCATATATGTGTGCACGTCCCTCCCACTAAACACTCGTATGCACGCACAAGGAAATAAAAATAATTTTTTTAAAAACCTCACTATGAGCTGGGTATGGTGGCACATGCCTTTCATCCCAGCACTCAAGAGTGAGGCAGGAGCATCTCTGAGTTTGAAGCCAGCCTGGTCTACAGAGCTACACAGAGAAACCCTGTCTCAAAACCCAAACAAGCAAACAGATAAAAGCCTCACTATGAGGACTATTCAATCTGCTCCCTTTGTAGCATCTCTCTGTCCTGTTGTTTAACAGTCACAGAGTCTGTCTATCTGGATGCCCTTTAGAGCCTTTATTTCTGCATTTGGAAAGAACGGTAATTTTTGCAGGTTGTCCTAAGTACTCCACAGGATATAGTTTCTCTCTCATACTTTAGGAGACAAAGAGATGTGCTGCCCCAATGCCCTTTCAAAGAGGAAGGTGCCGTGCATATGCAAAGTAGGAGAGGATTGTGGGGTCTGCACGTAGCCACTAGCTATCAGCTCCTTGAGAGTGTCCGGTCACACCCTGGGCAACTGAACAAATGACTGAGAAGAGACAGAAAGGTTCGGCCATCTTGCCTGGACCCTAAGCATGTGACAAGAGGGACTTGCTCCAGAGCTGTCTGGACTGGGCTGAGCCTTTTAGACTCTCTTGGTTTTAGTTCCCTTTCCATCCCAAGCCTGTTTCCCCTGATTCCCTTTACACATGTTGATCCCAAATACACAATCTCCGCTCCTGTTACCACAGACTTTCCCATGGTGCATTGCGGCAGTGAACTGGTACCCCAGGTGGGGGTAGGCTTTAAATGTACCTCTGGCTGGGAAGCTCTTTCGGCTCCGTGATCAGGGGCTTTGGCTGAGTTCACAAAGCCAAGTGCTGCATCGAGGCGACAGCTGGCATCTTCTCAGAGATCACTGTTTCCATCCAGGTCACCTGGGCATCCCCCTTACATGAGCTATGGCCTCCCGCTTCCCTATAAATATTTGTAGTGCCACTGAGGCAGCCACGGCAACAGAATTTATGGGGCAGTAATTTGCGGTACATGATGGAGATGCTCCCACTCCGAAATGTATTCTAGCCCCAGATAGCCCCATCAGTGCCTCAGAAGTGATTTACAGCCCGGCCTCTCCATCTCTATAAATCTAGAAGCCTGGGCATCACATTTCCCAGGGTAGGAATGTGTGCACCAAGCCTCATAAATGCAGCCCCCCACCCCCACCCCACCTACTCCTAAGAGAAATGACTCTCCCAAGCCTTCCTGCTTTCTTTCCTTCTACCCTCCTGGCTCACAGCAGAGCATGTCAGGTGCCCCTCTTCTGACTGGATGATGATGCAGACTAGGTTTGCCTATCATGCTCCCTGGCTGACTTCAGGAGGGAGAGGGAAAATGGAGAGACAGAATACACCCCTGTGGGTAGCTCAGACTCTACTGCCATTCCACCCTCTGTGGACCTGGACTATGCTAACCTTCCACACAGCACACAGGATGATCAGAGGACAGTGAAATAGGTGCCCACCCTTCTGTAGATCTCTCTCTCTCTCTCTCTCTCTCTCTCTCTCTCTCTCTCTCTCTCTCTCTCTCTCTCTCTCTCTCTCTCTCCCCTTCCCTACCTACCTGGAGATCCTATGAGAGCAGGTCACCTGAAGAAGCAGCTAACCTGGCTCACCTCTGTTCTCTAAGAAACACAGGTTCTTAATACTCGGTGTAGCACAAGGAGAAACTTAAAGCTTGGGAAAGACACAGCAGGCAAAGGAAGGCTGGATACAGAAGAGCAAACAGGGAAGAAAATCTTCAAGATGTTCTAGAGTTACGATTACTTACGTACTTATTTACTGACAGACTTACATACACTGTGTGTGTGTGTGTGTGTGTGTGTGTGTGTGTGTGTGTGTGTTTTATTGTTGTTATTGCTTTTAGTGCTGGGGGTGGAACTGAAAGCCTTACTTATAGCAAGGAAGCACTGTGTCTCTGAACTATAATCCCAGCTCCCAAATTACTTTCAAGAAGCAAAACTTGGCTTCCAATCAAGCCAAGATATCACACACACACACACAAAGTGCACTTGGCTGGAGGTCTAGTTGGTTGGTAGAGTGACTGCCTTACCTATGAGGTCCTGGGTTCTGTTCTTATACCTCAGGAGGAAGGAAGGGAGGGGATGGGGAAGAGGAGGGGACAGAGGAAGGAAGTTGAGGCTCTAGGGCCCAGCAAGAGGTAAGATGCTGGGGCTTTGCCAAAACTAGAGGCCAAGAGATGATAAGGATCCCCAGAAATCTAGAGCCTAGGGCAAGGGGGATAGTAGGGAAGCTTAGCCTCTAAGCCAAAGCTGGTGTTCTAAGGCCTTTTACAAAGCTCAACAGAAGACTCTGGGCCCTGGGGAAATATCCTCTTCCCTCAGCAGAGGCCAGTCTGCAGCTTTTTTTTTCCCCCAAAGTGTTTCTCCCACACAGTGCCTTGCAGAGGCATTTCCAGGGCAGTCCCTTGCCACACTCAGTTTCTGTCAGCCACTTAACACTCTGAATAAAATATCAAGCTCTCACCAAGAGCAACTCCAAGCAAGAAGTGGATAACATTGATCCAGGGCTAAAGCAGGGCCTTGATTCCAGTGACACTCTTGGCCCTGGTAAAAGCTGGCTAAGAAAATGTTCACATTCTAAATAGAGCAGGCCACCTGACTGAAGACTGAGAACAGCGCGAGGAAGGAACCACTGCCCTCGTGGTCCTCATCCTACCCTGCCTTCCGAGGCCTGGAGCTGCTGTGTTGATATTGTTTATATGAATCTGGGAAGGAAAGAGCGCAGTGGGTGCCTAAGACAGGATAGCTGTGGTTCAAGTGGCCCCGTGACCAACAGCAACAGAATCTGAGCAGCTGTTAGAGAGATTGTGTTTCCTTATACGACTTGTTACTGGGGCAAGGATAGAGGCTCAGGATGGCAGGGGCAAACCAGCAAATCAGCTCTAGTGGGTGGAGCACAGCAGTCTCATCAGAATAGAACAGGGAGAAAGCATGGAAGACCACCCAAGGGTCTGGACCACTGGCCAACAGTCACGGGATGAGCCCAGGGACACAGGCTCAAGTGGCCATGGATCTGGAAGGCTGTAGGGATCAGGCAAAGGTTCCAACTACGCAAGTCTCAAACCAAAGGGCAATTCCATGCCCCAAAGCTGGCTCACACAAGGATGTATTTCTTTCTTCACATAGGGCTGTACAGAGGTCAGTCCAGATTATCCTCACAGATCTCTTCACTCATGCCTTCAAGAAGGCATCACCCGGGAGAGGCTTAACCTGCTTATCTTAGCCTCTCGACCCCATTGCACCTTGCTACTAAAAGTTTCTGTCTACCATGTCCGGATAGCTCCTCTGAGCTCAGAGCAAAATGAAGGACTCCCTTTTCTTAATGGGGCTTTCTCTTCTCTGCCTGACCTTGGGAGCCTGACCCCCAATCTTCTACCTAAAGATGTTACATAGTTCTTGGCACACCTACAAGTTCAACTTCCTCTTTCCCCAATAAGAACCCACCAACTAAGTACCCGGGATTCCCGGAATGCCTCTCCAAACAAATGAGGCATTCCGGGTACTTTAAACTCCAGGAAATAATTTTACATTGACCCTGAAAATGCCTTCACAGTCTCCAAGGTTCTTGTATAGCCCTTGGTCACCCTGAATAAAGTGTATGCGCGCAAGCTGTTTTGTTGAGTGTTGTCCAAGGGAGTTGTTTCATTGGATGTTATCTAAAAGAGTTGTAACACTGAAGAGCTGTAAATACTTCAGTTTTCAGAGAAGACCTTCTCCCCAAGCGTTCACTGCTGGTCTAGGATGCAGCTGACCCACCCTCTCCAGACTTTGCTTCACCCGTTTCCACCGGGTGTGCATCAGCGCCTGAACACCCCAAGGGAAGAAGTCAACCGTGGAACCTAGCTCTGCTCTATCCTTCCCCAGCTGGTGTGCAGTAGAAAACAGAACCACAGACCCAAAAGGGGCACCAGGAGGCCTGGGTGACAAATGAAAATAACTTCAAAGAAGACTGATATAGTTTGGGGGACTATATGCGTGTACTCAGCTTCTCTGAGGCCCTTCCCTAGAAGACCCTACAGCCAAGATCATTGCAGTGGCCAGTGCAGGATAACCCACGTCTCCTGGTTGGGGTCACATAGCCCTTGTGGACATGCTCAGGGTACTTTTCTATGGTTTAGAAAAGCAACTTTCTCCCAGTTTAGAGATAGGGATCACTTGGTAGAATGCTTACCCAGCATACACAAGGCCCTGGGTTCAATCCCTAGCCAGGCATAAAACCAGGTGTGCAGTTTAAATGCTTGTAATCCCAACATTTATGAGGCTATAGTGAGACTAGCCTGAGCTACATGAGACCCTGTCTTTAGAAGCGACAAAAAGGAATTCTCACCCATTTATGGCTCTTAGTTTTTAGCTTCCATATGATGAGGAGCTGAACTAAGAGAAGTGAGGAATCCTAGCTGGCTCTGACCCTTCAGGACATTTCGAATGGGTCGAGCCAGGTATTGCAGCACATGCCGATAATTCCAGCACAGGGAGATAGAGATGAGAAGACTAGGAGTTCAAGGCCAGCCTCATACACATAATGAGTTCAAGGACAGCTTGGGCTATATGAGATCTTGTTACAAAACAAACAAACAAACAAACAAACAAACAAACTTGGCCAAGCAACCAACCAACCAAGCTGGGTCATAGCTTACCACCAGTAGGGAAAGATGCTTGAGATAAGTAAGGAGGGGAGGGGTTAACTGGAAATGAAGACAGCGGCAGATGGGCTTATGGTATAGACTATTTGAACTCACCTCCATTTACACAATCCAATGGTTTGTTCATTAAGTTATCCCATAAACCCTGTGTGGGCCTCAATACCTAATAAGTTCCATTTGTAGTAATGATTATTATTGTGATTGACAGCTCTGATTTATGAGCTCTCTACTGACCTAATTGTCATTACCCACAAATCTTCAAACTGCTGCATCATCAGGCTGAGGACTGCTGAGTCATGGAATCCTAAAGCTGCTGGGCTGACAAGAGTAGAGCCTAGCTGAATTGCTGAGTCAGCACCAAGTGCCAACACCAGGGAACGTCTCTAAACTCGCTGTCCTTGGGGCTTTTGGTGCCCTTCTAAATCTTTCCTAAAGCCAGACTCCACCTTAAGGACCAGTCTATACATGTACCGGATCGATGTGACACCAGCTGATTTGATAACTTGATGAAGAATTGCTCTGATGTTATCCTGATAGGATTCCATGGTTCTTGGAACTCAGGGCCTGCCTTGTATCCTGGTGACCCTAAGAACCCTGTCACCTGACTTCCCTTTCCAGGGCCATTCAGCTCTAGTTGAATGGACTAAGTTCATCCTTCTCTCTTGCAGCTGCCAGAACTCTTTCACCTTTGTTAGACAGGGTTTCAAATAATCCAGATTGGCCTTAAAGATGCTGTGTAGTCAAGAAAGCCTCTTTAAACTCCTGACCCTCTTACCTCCACCTCCCCAGGCCCGTTTTTCCTTTTTAATGTGGTGCTGGGGTTGAGCCTGGGGCTCCATGCATGATAGAAAATGATAATTGATAGAGTTATCAATTTGCTGCATTTCCAGCCACTCCCACCCCATCTTTATTTATAGAACACACCTAATGTGCTGTGAACATCCCAAGTTCTCTAGAAAGCCACATGGGCAGACAAGGCCTAGGTCTCATCTTCCTTATGTCCTCCATATCCAGCTTAGTACCAGACTCACTAAGAGTGTCAAATAAGCAGAGTTTTGAGTAGGGCCATCTATAGAAGCCTCATGACAGCTTGCCAAAGAGAAGAACCACAGGGCATGCATAACAAGGAGAAGAAAGTACAGTCAGGTCCTGCCTTCCCTTAGGGTTTCCAACCTCATTCACTCCAAAGCTGAATGCAGCCTGCCTTCCCTTCCCAGAGGCCTTGCTGGAATTATAGGTAGCCTGGCCTTTCTCTGCCTCCAGCAAGGTCTAGATTCAGGCGCTCTGCTTTGGTTCCTGAGCCCTCTGGAGAATCAGGCAAGAAGCTCAGGTTCCTCCTTCCAAAAAATAAAAAATAAAAAAAATAAGTCAAAGGCCAGGTACATGAAAGCTTTTAATATACTTAAACTTTTGTGAATAATATCCACAGGATTTGAAGTTCAGGGATGAAACCCCTGAAGACATAGGGCCCCTCTCTGGACCTTTTGAGTGTGGACTGAATCACATGTCTGGAAAATTCCAACCACTACAGTCTGCAGATAGACTTGAAAGGTTTTTATTTTCTCTTAGACTTTTTAGCCAACCGAAAATTACATACTCTTTGTAGTTTCTGAGGCCCCTCTCACCTGCTTAGTGACCAGGACCCATCACAGACTCCTAGAATGACCTTGTAAGGCCCTTCATTCCCTGTGCCTTTTTTCTAAGAAAATAACCCTGAAGGGTTACAGGTTACTTTATCTCTGAAGTCAAGGTCAACGTGAGCCATAGGTAGACTCGGGAGTTTTAAGCTAGTATAAGCAGGGGGTTGGTGGGGGATGATTTCCTCGGGGTACCTGGGTTCCTGGATGGAAACAGGGGTTACTGTATACCCAAATACCCCATCCCAAAGAATCTTGTGCCATCCTGGCAGCTCCCCAGGCTCCTTCTCTGGCTAGGACAGCCTCTGCTCCCCCCCCGCCCCCCACTCCTGTTCTGCACAGAGGCTCCTGGAGCAGGAACTGTTTTGCTTTTGTTTCATTAGACAGCCTTTTAAAACGCATTTGCAAGTCTGGGTTGGGTACGGTGTGTCTCTGAGTGAGAATACTCAGCCAGGTCACCTCAGGGATATTGGCTGGTTTTCTTCCCTCCTTAGCCATGTCAGGTCGTAACTCAGGGAAACCATAGGAGAAGGAACACTGACCTGCCTGCCATCCCACTGTACTCAACTGGTGGGGGGCTCTGCAATCACCCTGGGACAAGGACAAACAAGATGTCTGTATTGCTTCTCCACACTCAGGCTCAGGTTGACCTGAGTCTGAGCACTAAAGTAATTACTTCAGGGTCATTTTCTTAAAAAGAAGGCTCAGGGAGATGAAGGCCCCTACAAGGTCCTTCTAGGAGTCTGTGGTGGGTCCTGGTCACTAAGCGGGTGAGACGGGCCTCAGAACTATGAAGGGTGTATAATTTTCTGTTGGTTAAAAATTCTAAGAGAAAATAAAGCCCTCGGAGTCTGTCTACAGACTGTAGGGGATTGGAGGTTTCCAGACACGGTGGCCCAGACAGCTCAAAAAGGTCCAGACAATGTCAGGGACAACTAGGGTGATGGGGCTGGGAGCTGAGCTCCAAACCAAGTGTCCAGATGCAGTGCCACTGACAGTGTGGTAACATTTGACTCCAGTCCCACCAGAGGGTGAAGGGCTGACAGGTGAATGCAGGAAGAAGCAGCCGAATCTTTCCTTCCAAGGCTGCCAAGCTCACTGCAGTTCACTGCACAGGCAGGAAGATTCCCTGCTCAGGGCAATGGCCTCTCTGTACACAGGAGCAGCCTGCAAAGGACTGCTTGCATCCCAGATGTGCTGTGCCAGATGTGTCGCTCTCTCATCTGGCTCTGTTCTTCTCCCCTCCTCTCCCTTGTCACCATCTGCATGCTCAGACTCCAGCTCGGGGGCAGGATGCTTAACCAGAACCAGACAGAACCAAATGAGGTCAGTGCCAAATTGACTAACCCCAGAGGCAGGTGGGGGAAAGGCCAGCACAAATCCTTGACCTCATGGGAGCACTCAAAATCTTTCAGTGCTAAAGATTTGGGGAAGGAAACACTCAGAAAATGATCTAGAAGGTGGAAGAGCAAGTTTTTGAGGGAAAACAGAAGTCTACTAGACTGGACTCAGTCAATAAAGCATTTACCTTACAAGCAGGAAAACCCACGTTCCATCCCCAGCACCAACATAAAAACTCAGTATGGTTCTATGAAATCTCGGCGCTTGAGGAGCTGGGGGCAGGAGGATCACTGGGCTCTCTGGCCAGGCACTCTAGCTTAACTGACGATCTTCAGGCTAATGAGAGACACTATTTCGAAGAAGGTGCACAGCGTTCCTGAAGATGATACCCAAAGCTGTCCTCCCGGCTTTACATGCAGTTGGGTCTGCACATAGACATATAGACATGCACTCACACACATGTGGATGTGCATTGAACACACACACACACTTAAAAACAAAAAGAACTCTACTGGCTTCTGGGGAGTTGTGGGTTTGTCCTGGCCAGCAGAGAACAGAGCTGGTAAATTTAAATTTATCTCCAGGTTCTTCATTTTCGAATGCTCCTTTCTCCATCTTGCATCTGTTTTGTGTATATTATTATATTATTAATTATTCTTACAGACGACACCCAAAATAGCACAAGCTTTAGTCTTCAAAATGCCCAGATCACTCTTGTCTTTCAAACTTTGAGGCCCCAAAGTTGAAGGGAAAAAAAAATCCCGGAATCAGAAGGATGCTGTGGTTTGAATATGAATGTCCCACACGGACTCCGGGGTTTGAACGCTTGGTCCCCTGCCAATGGCGTTGCTTTGGAAAGCTGTGGCACTTTAGGAGGTGGAAGCTTGCTTGAAGAAGTAGGCTAATCAGGGGTTTGAAGTCTCATAGCCCAGCTCTACTTCCTGTCTGCTCTGTTTCTTGATGGTGGGTGCTCCTGCCTCAACCCCTTTCCTTCTATAACAGATGACATCTCCTTACAAACTGGAAGCTTAAGGAAACCCTTTCTCCCTTACGTGGACTGCTGTCAAGGTGTTTGTTTTGTCTTGTGCTTTTGGTCTGTGTGACAAAGTCCTGTAAACCTCAGCTGGCATAGACCTACCTGCATAACTAGCCCCATAGTCATGGCAATCCCCCTGCGGCCGCCTCCTGGTTATTGTGCCCCGCTAGTCACTGAATTTCACTGTCCACTTGTGACTGTAGCATCTGACTACAACCCACCCTGACTAATATAACTCGTACCTTTGTCCACTCGTCCCCAGCTACCCTTACGTTTACCTTCCCATGGGAGCTTAGACGTTGATACGAGCATGATGCCAAGGTAGATCTCACTTTAAGGGACCTGGGTTCGAATGAATCACTCCGCCGTCCCAGAGTCTCCGAGTCTCCCAGTTACAGAGTAGTATCAACTCTTTCCAGTTCTCTCCAGGTCAAAGATCTATTCCCCCAATCAGCTCCTGTCCCTTCTCAGGATTTTCTTCCAGTTTCTGACAGTATTTTCTCTTTTTTTTTTTGGGGGGGGTGTTCGAGACAGGGTTTCTCTATGTAGCCCTGGCTGTCCTGGAACTCACTTTGTAGACCAGGTTGGCCTCGAACTGAGAAATCCGCCTGCCTCTGCCTCCCAAGTGCTGGGATTGAAGGCATGCACCACCACACCTGGCCTGACAGTATTTTCAATGGAAAAAAAAATCTTTTCTGTGTATGACTGTTTTGCCTGCATGTTATCTGTATACCATGTGCATGCCTGATATCTATGCAGACCAGAAAAGGGCCCTGGATCCCCTGGAACTGGAGTTCCACACTGTTGTAAGCCACCACGCAGATGCTGGGAGTCAAAACCTGGTCCTCTACAGGAGCAGCCAGTGTTTTTAACCACTGAGCCATCTCTCCAGGCTCACTTTAAAGTTATTTTATTTTTTAATTATGTGTATGTGGGTTGGTAGGGGGTAGATATGTGCACATGACTGTGTGTACCTGCAGAGGCCAGAGGCACTGGACCACGCTGGAGCTGGACTTACAGGTAGTTGTAAGCAACCGTCCATGGCTGCTCGAAATTGAACTTGGGTCTTCTGGAAGAACAGTATTTGCTCTTAACAACTGAGTCATTTCTTTAAAATCTTTTGTTTTGTTTTTCTAAGAATTAGTGTAGGTCTGGAGAAATGGCTCAAAGGCTAAGAATGAGTAGTGTCCTCTTACAGAGAGCCTGGTTTCTATCCCCAGCAGCCATGATGGATGGCTCACAACTGCCTGTAGCTCTGGCTCTGCGTGAGTCAACGCCTCTGGCCTCCTTAGGCACCTGTACTTACATATAAATACCCACACGGAGACAGAGCCACATAATTAAACAAAATACATCTGTGTGCAAGCACATCTGAGTGTGGAAGCATATGTCTTTTATCCCAGCACTCAGGAGGCAAAAGATATGGGTCTGTGAGTTCCAGGCCAGCCAGGGCTACATAGTGAAACTCTGTCCCAGAAAAACAAAGCAAACAAACAAAAACAAAACAACTTAGTAACTTAACATTTGAGGAGTCGTTGCTGCCCAGCTTTGTACAATACAGAGTAAGCGAAGTCTCCCGCTTCCTATTTTGTGTTGCAAACCCACAAGGTAAATTTAAGTTTCTAATCTTTCAAAACAGCAGGGAACTGGTGCCCGGCCCTAGCAAGGAAGAGCTAATAACTGAAAAGACCAAAGATAACAAGGGCAGTGGAAGATATAGAGATAAAGGGAAGGCTTGTGCACTGTTGGCGGGAGCATAAATTAGTACAGCCATATGGGAAACAATATGGAGTTTCCTAAAATAAATAAATAAAAATAGGCAGTGGCTTTATGGAGCTACCGCCACGTAGCTGTGCTAACCCCACCCACTCTTCTCGCTCAGAAAAGCCTCAGCCTTCCTTTTTCTTTTGGATATCGCCATAGCCTGGACATGCTTTCGAAGACACTCGGGGCTGGCTCTCTTTTCCTCTGAAGCTTCTCTCATCTTCTGCCACATTGGCTGCTTATGAAACAGCCGATCTTCTCACATCTTCCTCCTCTGGGGAGCTTTGGAGATTCACGGATTTACCTGCCTGGGGTTTTTCTTTTAAACCCTAATAAAAGTGTCCCCAAACTTCAAAACCAAATGAATGAAGTGAATTACAAATAAGCCAAGTACGGTGCACAGTCCTGTGATCCTAGTACTTTTTTTTTTTTTTTTTTTTTTTTTTTTTGGTTTTTCGAGACAGGGTTTCTCTGTATAGCCCTGGCTGTCCTGGAACTCACTCTGTAGACCAGGCTGGCCTCGAACTCAGAAATCCGCCTGCCTCTGCCTCCCAAGTGCTGGGATTAAAGGCGTGCGCCACCACGCCCGGCGATCCTAGTACTTTTGAGAAGCGGGAGCAAGGAGAGGCATCTATTTCAGGTCAGTCTGGGTACATGGCAAGATTCTGTTTCAAAAGCCTAAGGACAGCAGGGCTCAGAGGTATCCCCAGCGCTGGGGATGCAGAGAGAGCCTCAGAAACTAACACAGAGACACCCGAAGTAGACACTCAGCACCAAGCTTTGTGTGCACACACACGCAGAGTTGATCTCGTGGAAGTCCAGAGGAAGAATACTGGTTTCCAGGTACTGGGGAGAGAAGCAATGAGGTGAGCCATGGATGTAAAATTACAGTAGATACAAGGGAGAAATTCTGGAGGGCAGTTTCACAGAAGGGTGAGGGAGATAGTGTAAGATCAAAAATATCTAGAGAAAAAAAAAAGATCTGGTATATTTTCAGCATTAAGCAATAATGTTTCAGAAGCTATACTGAACTTGATTTAAGCAAAAAGGCATGTGTATAGAAACACCCCAGGGAACCCCAAGAACGTGTCTAATTTTTATGGGGGTTTTTTGTGCATTCTCTTACAAAAAAATTTAATTCATGTTTTAAAATTCTTAAGTCTTTGACCTCCATATTTCAAAGGTAGCAAATCAAATACATGAATGTCTTGTTTCTTGCAGAAACCCTACTAAAATGTGACTTAGGCGAGGGAATCAAAGGAGATGGAAGGGATGTGTCCACAAGAAAAAAGGAATTGGGGGTGGGGGGAATCCAGCAGAAGAGCAAAGCTGTCAAAAGAGTTTTGAAGCTGGGAAGCAGGGGGAGGCCTCATGGGCACTGAGGCATTGGAAGACCATGTGCCCACACGGGATGTGAGTGAGGATGGAGCCAAGACAAGCTGTGGAATCTTGGCATGGCCTGAAATCTCAGGTACCGGGCACTGCAGAGACAGGAAGGAGACATACAAAGGAAAACCTGGGTGACGTGCTGACGCTGGTATGAGGAGCCACCTCACATCTGTCATCTTAGCACTTGGGAGCTGGGGGCAGGAAGCTCAGGTGTTCATGGCCATTCTTGACTACATAAAGAGTTCAAGGCCATTTGAGATGTGTGAGACGCCGAGTCAATCAAAAGAAAAAAGTCAGACACCCCAAGTTCCCACCTGCACTCAGTTAAAATCCCTTTTCCAGCCATGTTGAAATACACAGTAAATTATTGCTAACACTGGTACCGTGCTGTGCTATAGGACATCAGAACCTTTTCTCCTCTCCTATTTCCTACCCAACAGCCCCCAGGGACATAAAATAGCCCTGGACAAGACTCACTGCTGCTGACACTGGGGATCCTCCCCCGCCCCCAAAGAAGTGGCCAGGTCCTCTGGCTCTGCGAGTGAAACGTACAATGGCAGCCGACAACCACACAGAGTCCACTTGACTTCATTCAGTTTGCCTCTCTGCCATCACTCCTGGTGCTACAGAGCACAGCCAAGAGCCCGAAGAGCATCTCCAACAGAAAAGACGGCTGCCAGGTCAGCATAATGACCAGCACAGAGAGAAACTTGGACCGAAAATGCCGCAAGATTGGTCAGTAATAGCTGTGGAAGGACAAAAAAACGTCAAGAGGAGATGTGTCACCCGTGAGCCTAAGCAAAAGAGAAAGGACTCGTTCAAATCAGGATGTGGTAAAGGGTACTCATCTCTGAAAATTGACTTTAAAACAAACAAACAAAAAAAAAACCTACTGAATTAGGGCTGAGGAGATGACTCGACAAAATGCTTGCAAGCACAGGGACCTACGTTCAATATCCCGAATGCACTGAAAAAAAAAAAAAAAAAGCTGGGCTTTCCGTTTTAATGGTGTTAAACACCAGAGAGGTAGAGGAGCTCACTGGGCAGCTGGTTGGCCTTACTTAGTCATGCTCCAATGACAGACCTTGTCTCAAAATAGATGTGGATGCTGCCTAATACATGTGTTACATTAGCAATTTGTTGCATGCGGTTTGAGCTCACTGAGCAGCTGCCTCTGAAAGCAGAAGTGCCCCGCCCCCTTTTAGACACAAGGATGTTGGTCTAAGGGTGTCCTGCACAGACATGGACTGGCCCCCCAACTCTGAGTGGGGATGGAATAGAACAGCAACAGCCCAAGAGGGAAACCCCAGGGTTCTGACACCCAGCTAGAAGGGGAAGCATTCTCAATAGAGGTCGCTGTGCTCACCCCGTGGTACAAAAAGGACTCCAGCAGGGGAAGAGAAGCAGGAAGTTTAGCCACAGAGGGAAAGCTCTCAGCCAGGAACACCCCAGATGACTGCCTCAACTTCCCCAGTCGTTTTCTGCTAGATGTTATGAGCTTCGCATTTCAGCTGTCACTTCTATCTGCTGTTATTTGTTCTTTTACTTGGATGTGTCACCCAAGGGGACACTGATCTGCCCAGGACTCTCTCTATCAGAAACTCCAGACAACTGACTCAAAGGGACTTCTTTAGTTGATTTCTGCTGGATGCACTGAGTACCCAAAGGGTGTTTTTCTGTCTATCTATCTACCTATCTATCTGTCTTAGTCAGGGTTTCTATTCCTGCACAAACATCATGACCAAGAAGCAAGTTGGGAGGAAAGGATTTATTCAGCTTACACTTCCACGTAGCTGTTCATCACCAAGGAAGAAGTCAGGACTGGAACTCAAGCAGGTCAGGAAGCAGGAGCTGATGCAGAGGCCATCGAGTGATGTTACTTACTGGCTTGCTTCCCCTGGTTTGCTCAGCTTGCTCTCTTATAGACCCAGGACTACCAGCCCAGGGATGACACCACCCACAATGAGCTAGACCTTCCAACCCTTGATCACTAATTGAGAAAATGCCCACAGCTGGATCTCATGGAAGCATTTCCTCAAAGGAGTCTCCTTTCTCTGTGATAACTTCAGCTTGTGTCAAGTTGACACAAAACCAGCCAGTACACTATCCACTCCTACATCCATTCATCTGCTACCTGCTATTTATTGTTTTACTTCAGTTAGCTGTATACTTTATAAACTCACTTGTTTAAAACTAAAAATAAGGCCATCATAGAGCATTCTCCAGACTTTGAAGAACATGGTGCCTAAAGAATAATACCTAAGGTTGTCAAGATTGTCCTCTGGTGATGCACACGCCTTTAATCCCAGCACTCGGAGGCAGAAGCAGGCGGATTTCTGAGTTCCAGGCCAGCCTGGTCTACAAAGTGAGTTCCAGGACAGCCAGGGCTACACAGAGAAACCCTGTCTCGGGGGAAAAAAAAAAAAGATTGTCCTCTAGCCTACACACACACGAGAGAGAGAGAGAGAGAGAGAGAGAGAGAGAGAGAGAGAGATGCCCATACATAAGCAAGCACATGTGCACATCTCTGTCTGCTCTCTTATGGCCTCTTTGACATTCTCTCCTTCCTTTGACATTGTCCTCCTTCCTTCCCCTCACCCCTGTATCCCTTCCAGTCTCCCCTGCTGTCTCTCCCTAACTGGCCACACACAAGGCAGGGCTTTTCATTTCTTCATTTATGAAATCATTTTCTGTTCTCTGCTCTCCATGTTAAGAGCAAAAACAAGCGGAACACTTTGTTTCTGCATGGCAAAATCAAATTACAATGCTTTTGTGTTTTTCCCTCGGTGGCCTCTGAGGTGCCTTCCTGGATTTCTGCCTGGTAAGCCCTGTGTCCCTCCTTCTCCAATGGGAGTAATTTAAGATATGTAGGTTGTCTCAAATGGGAATAATAGGCTTGGTTAGTTGGAGCTGAAACTCACCATTGAAAGATCAATCCAAGCTGGTCTTATCTACTTATTAGAAAGTGGGAGGGGGAGTTTAGATCTTTGGAATCCAAAAATCCAATCATTGTTCTAGAAAGCCTTCTATCCAGCTGGTAGTCTATAAACACCATTACCCTTCCAAGCACGTCCGGGACTCTATGCCAAGTCTCTAAAAGAAGATACTATCAAAACATGAGCAGAGGTAATGGCGGCCACACCTGCCAGCCATGTGGAGAAATCGGCCAGCTATTTGGGTTTGCTTCAAGAACACACTCTCTGTGGGGTGGGAGGATAAATACTTAAACAAGTTGTAATCTTTCTTTGTTCCCCTCCCTTCATCCCTCCATCCCTCCATCCCTCCTCCATTTTCTTGAGGCCAGAAATCTAGCTCAGGCAGGCCTAGAAATCACTATGTAACCCAGGCCAGCACCAAGCTTATAGTGATTGTCCTGTCTCTGCCTCCTGACTGCTGGAATTCAGGCATGTTCTGCCATCTTAGCTTTGAATAATGACCTTTCAGTGTGACAGCAGTGGTGAGAAACGTGACAGATGGCATCAGAGCCGCTCTGTCCTGGAGCATTGAAGAAGCGAAGCAGCTGGGACACTGGCAGATGAAGGCAGTGGGAGGTAGGGAAGGGCAGGCTCTGCAGAGGAACAGCATGCACAGGGCACTGGGATGTCTAAGGATGTTCCTTTGTGGTTCTCAGGGATGTGACATGATTGGGGGTTTAATCCTACTCCACCACAGAGCTTCCCAAGCTCTTATGACTCCTGTCCCTACAGTGTTTGGCCCAGAATCATCAAAGTTACTCTGTGAATGGTGGCTCTGTCCTTGGCTCCCTAATTAAGGAGTTTTGGGATGTGACAGCTCTTCCAGCAACCAGCAGCCCCAGGCTTGGCTCTGTTGCCCAATCTGCTCTCCTCTTGGGAGAGAGAATCCCAGCTGTCCCTGGAGCCTGAGAGTGAACAGCCTTGTCTCTTGTTGTGTGATGGCTATCCCAGTCTCTAGGGTCTCTCTCCACGCTGCTCCCCTGTGGTGGTGAGAACTACAGGGCTTTTGAGCTGCTCAGCGAATCTATCATCTATCGATTTATTCATCCATCTATCTACCACCTATCTTTCTTTTTATGTATCTATCTACAGTCTATCATCTATTATCTATCATCTATCTATCATCTTTCTACCTATCTACCTATTTATCTATCTAGTATATGTGTGCACACTCACCTACTACAGTATGTATCTATCATCTATGTACCTATCTATTATCTATCTTCTATCATCTATCTATCTACCTATCTATCATCTATCTACCTATCTACCTATTTATCTATCTAGTATACATGTGCACACTCACCTACTACAGTTTGTATATGGAGGTCAAAGGACAACTTGAAGGAGTCAGTTCTTTCCTTCTACTGTGTGGATTCCCAGGATTGAACTCAAATCCTTGGTGCTCTGAGCAAGCCTCTTTCCCCCATGAGCTAACTCACCAGCCCAGGCCTTTTTGTCTTTAGCATTTGATCACCTCCTTTCTAGACTGCCCAGCATTAGAATGGTTGAGAAATGAAGTCAAAACAAAAGAGTTTGCCACAGTAGCCTCCCAAGAAGTTAAGAGGTTCCCCAGGAACTGAAGGGGCTGCAGGCATACTGCTGGCTGCAGTTCCCACCAGCAAAATGTGGGTCAAACGGCTCCGTTTTGGGCGTGATCAGAGGGTCTAGCAAGCGGGAGTAGAGCCTGGGCAGGAGATTCCAGCAGGACCTTCAGCTGCATTCACTGGAGGGGACAGAAAGGGAGGTATAGGAGAAATCTTGCTTCCAGGTAACTGGCCCTAGGAGAAAGCAATTGTGACAGCTGGGGATCTTGCAGGAGGGACACATACCCAGGACATATCATACAGGAAATCTCTGCCGGTGTTACCCAGATAGCTAAAAAATGAACATAGCTGGAGCAGCCCCAGGTCCACCTCTACCACCGCTCACTAGGGCACAGCGCCACCTATAGGAAAGCCCTTGCATGAACTCTGGGCCTATCAAGGCCAGTCTGAAAGATCTGTGACACAAAGCTTTTATGTGATGTTTGCCAACAGCAAACAGAGATGAAAGGATCCATCATCTGGGCCCAGCCCTTTCCAGCAACCCCCTGTCCATAATTTGGCCAGGTATTGCTGTGCCCATTTGACAGATGGAAAAGCCTGGTTCCTGAAAGTTAGAATCAGCCAGAGAACCAGGCAGGATTGCAGCTGGGGCCTTCTGCTAAAAATCCCCATGCCTTGCTGTCTCTCTCCACACAGAAAACAGGAAAAGAGAGGTGTGTGGTCAGAGGAAAATGGAACAAAAGGCTGAGGGTTGGAGGGTCTCAAGAGCCAGAATTTGTGACTTGGTTGGGTCTCTGGTTCACATGACAAGCTACACCCACTCCAGCCAAAGAGTCCCCAGACAGAACAGCTCATTACAACACATAGAAAATTGAGCTACTTAGAAAGGACTGTTGAGGTGGGGTGCGTGGATTTTTTTTTTTAAACAGCTCAAAAGCTGGCAAGATAATTGAGGACATTATTTTTTTTTCCCCTTCCAGAGCTTGTCTCAGCAATAAGCCCTTGTCAGCCAGAATTCAGAGGCCAAGGCTGTCTTCTTTAATGCGAAGGAGATTCTCAAACTGTCTAAATTCACCAATTTTCCTGAAATATGAAACCTATAATTTCCTGAGTTGTGTTCTGTCACTTGGCCTTTCAGATTCCTGAGTTCATATTTAAGTACTGTCAAAAAGGAAAAAAAAAGAAAAGAAAAAGAAAAAAAAAAGCTAGTGGCCCAATTGGGTCAACATTGGTGGTTAGTGATCAATCAGCCACGTGTGAAGTGACCACTCAGAGGTGGTTCATAGTGAGTATATCTCTGGAACACCTTTGTCCACTCTTCTAGCTTGTTTTTCTGTTGCTATGACAAACACCATGACCAAAAACAACTTGAGGGAAGAAGGGATTTATTTCAACTTACTCTTCCAGGCCCCAGTCCATCATTGACAGACGCTAGAACAGAAACATAAGCAGGAACTCAGAGCAGAATCCAGAGAGGAGGTCTGTTGCTGGCTCGCACAATGGCTCATGCTGAATTAGATTTCTTCTACTCGCATTTTTAAAGATTTGCTTTTATTTTATTATAGGCATATGTTTGTGTGAATATATGCTTGTGTGAGCTGATACCTGAGACCGGAAGAGGGCACCGGGTTCCCTATAGACGGGGTTTCAGGCAGCTGTAACATGCAAGTTGTAAGACAGATGCTTAGGAATTGAACTTGGGTCTTCTGAAAAAGCCATCTCTCCAGCTCTCAGCTAGCTGTCTCACAGCTTAGGAATGGTGCTGCCCATAGTGGGCTGGGCTCTCCAACATCATTCCTCAATAAAGACAATCTCTCACAGACGTTGCGTAAGCCAGTCTGATTGGCACAACTCCAGTTAAGGTTCCCTCTCTCCAGGTGACCTTTGGGTGTATCAAGCTGACAATAAAAACTAAGACAACCACCCCATTTACAGATCTCAGCGGAAGTTTGCTCTGGGGACAGAATCTTGTTGCTACAATCCCCAAATGCATAGCAATTTTGTCCTGGTGGAAGTCTAACTGGAAGGCGGACTTGCCGGCCGGGTAGTACTGCTTTTCTTATCTATGCGTGGAGCCTTCAGAAGTGGCTGGGCTAGCCCCAGCAACTTCACTGTTTGATATTTATGCAGCTTTGTCCCACTAACTCAGAGCCTTCCTCATGTATGCTCCCCAATGAGCCAACAGCATCTAGTAATTGCCTATCGAATACATATCACTAGTATGTCTGTTTTGTGGTGCAAAGAAAATATATTCTTCTTTGGGATGCTGGTCTCCTTGGGGGAGGTTTTCAATCATATGACTACAGATAATACATATTGAACAGTCACTGTGTGCAAAACAGATGTCTGAGAACACACACATCTGAAAATAGATGCCCATTAGAGAATTTCTACAGTTGGTTAAAAATGAGAAAGAAAACAAGTCGCATTGTTCTGGGGTCTTCTCTACCTCACTCAGCCAGGAGAACAAAGAGTACGTTGGTTTTGAAGCCCGGGAAGCTTTAGCGCAATATGTGACAGGCAGCCTGCACTGCTGATTACTTGAAGGAAGGGGCTGGTAGAGACCAGAGAGAGCATTTACTGTGATGGCCCTTCCTCTGCCGAAAGACACACCAAAGGGAAAAACAATTGCCTTTAGGCTCCTCTCTGAAGGTTCTTCAAACTCATAGCCCAGGAAGAGAGACTAAGAGATGCCACCACACCTGGGCACATTATCCTGGGCTATTGTTCATATCCCAGTTCCTGTCACACTTCCAAAGACAAATGTCCAGGGGGGAGATGGCTTAGCAGTTAAGTGGTCGCTGGCAAGCGTGAAGACTTGAGTTTGGATCCCCAGCAACCACATACAATCTGGGCACAATGATGAGAGATGGGGATTCCTTGGGGCTTGGTAACCAGCTAGCCTTGCCAAAATCCATGAGCATCGGGCTTAGCAAGAGATGTTGTCTCAAAAACTAAGGGGAGAGTAACTAAAGAAGACAGTGTTGACCTCTGATCTATATGTGCCCATGCACACACAACCAGATATAAACACACATACATAAAAAAATATATAGGCAATTTTCTATCCTTGGGCCCATCTGCTTACCCTAAAAGTCATCCATCATCCAAATGATCTACATCCTCTGCCTGCCTCTGCCCTAAAGGAGGTGTAAGATGTGAAGCCTTGCCAGAGGGGGGGACAACCCTCCTGTCATTTGCCTGCCCATGTTAGATTCATGAACACCTGATAAAGCTGTCTATAAGCTTCACTTATCTGTCTGTCCATGCCAGCAAGTCTTCCAAGGGCCAGGCTCCTCTTATCCCTACAACTTCACTAACTAACGTACCAGATGTTTGTTGAACATACCCTGCCTGCCCCCAGGTTGGTCCTGGGAGAGGACTTTGTAAAAGCACAGGATCTTAAAAACAACAACAACAACAAAACTCTTTTCTCATATATTATATCCTGAACACAGTTTCCCATCCCTCCTTCCCTAGAAGGCCCCCTCCTCCTCCCATTTCTCTTCAAAAAAGGCAGGCATCCCATGGATATCAACCAAACGTGGCATAGCAAGTTGCAGTAAAACTAGGCACCACCCTTCCTATTGAAACTGAAGGAGCCAACCCAGTAATCAGGAAAGGGTCCCAAAGCAGGCAGAAGCGTCAGAAACGTCAGAACCAGCCCTCCACCCACTCTCCTCCCCACTCTCACTGTTAAGAATCCCACAAGAAGCTAGAGCAGAACTGCCAAATTAGAACCATGGCTTGGGCATGAAAGCCCTTACCCCAGGAGTGTAAAGATCTTACACCTGGCTTCTAAGAATATGACTGACCTTAGATAGAGCTGACTTTGTCTCAGTTGTTTTATTGCCCAGTTCCTGCCAGTCTTTATGTTTGCATTCTTCTATTTTGTGTAAGAGTCATTAAGCATCCAGTAACCTCATTGTACCTTGCCAATGTGTCACCTAACTTCCCTATTTTCTTCTGTATTAAAAGTTTGATGCTTGATTTGACAAATTAAAAAAAAAAAAAAAGAATCCCACAAGAAGACCAAGGTACACAACTATAACATATGTGCAGAGGGCCTAGGTCAGACCCACGCAGGCTCCAGGATTGTTGGTTCCATCGCTGTGAGCCCCTAGGAGCCTTGGGTTAGGTGGCTCTGTGGGTTTTCTTTGGTGTCCTTGTCTCCTCCTGTTCCTGCAATCCTTCCTCCCCATCCTCCACAGAATTCCCGGAGCTCTACCTGTTTGGCTGTGGATCTCTCTCATCGAGCACAGGCTCTTATCTCAGATCTGACAGCACAGTGGGGAGACTAGATCCATTTTTTAAAAAATGCAAATTACAGAACAGAACAGAGGCCCCATCCATCCAGAGGAAATTTGGCTCCTGGGAGATTGTCAGAAAGAGTCTCCCCGGTAGAAAGGAAACATCCATTTTGTGCAGTCTTACCTGCCTGTTGTCAATCTCCACCCATACCAAAGGAGAAAAGGGGAGAGAGCCACGCTGGACCCAACCCTGTGCCACTTTGGTCACAAAGGGACCGTATCTGAAATGACTCCCTGCTCTCCATTTCTGGACCCTTCCTACGGTGTGCAGATGTTAACCTTCTGGCTTCCCCTACCCCCAATGCTCAGCCATAGTTATTCCAAGACAAGCCCTTGCATTACCCAACTGGCCCAAGGAACTCTAGCCTCATGTCCAACCTTAGAGGTAGGAGCCACCATCCAGGAGAAAGTGGAGACATGCAATTGCTTTCAGTTTAGAGTCGTGGCTGTGTGGATTTTAAGAGGACATGAGTAAGAAATGCTGAGGAGCAAATGACAGTAGATGGCTTCAGAAGTATTTACTGGAGAGACAAGTGTGTGTAAAGCATGGGTGGGGCATGGTGCTCAAACTCAGTAAGCGTCCAGCGAATCTCAGTGAAGGCCTCACAATAAGACACAAGTGTAACAAGAACAGCTTGTAAAGATGAAAAATTTCAGAGCAAGAATAAGATAACTCAAGATGGACAATAAGCCAGATGACGTGATGTTGGTAAGAGTCTGAAATAATTTAATAATTTAATGCACCCTTTCTCCTACTATGACTTCCTTTATTTTATTTTTTTCTTGCAGTGGAGGTGGTGGGAGGGTCTGGGATAGGTTCTCACTATATAACCCAGGCTGGCCTCAGAGTCAGCCTCAGCCTCCTGAGTACTAGGATGACAGCTGTGCTCGATCACACTTAGTCGCTTCCATTTTCTTTATTAAAGAGAATGTGGCCAGGCATGGTGACACAAGGCTGTGATCTCAGCACTTGGGACGCTGCTGCAGGATGGCTGAGAACTTAAGGCCAGTGTAGGATAAATGGAAAGTCCTTGTTTCAAAAAAAGAAGAAATGGGAAGGGAGGGGAGGAGAGGCGAGGAGGAGGGGGGGGAGGGAGGAAAAGAGGAACTGGCAATTGAATGGGTGACAAACATGGCTACAGGGAGGTGCAGCCCAGGATAGCTGACACACTGCCTTGCCTGAGTTCGGCTCTCTTAATATAACCAGGAACTTGACAGTGTGCCGGCAGAACCCCTGCTGGTAAACACTGAGAAGTCGGGAAGCTGAGAAAGCTGAGGAAAGCCAGAGGAAGCAGGGATGTGCAAGTGTTGCCCAGGTTCCAGAGAAGATCCTGGCAATTATAGACCAGATGTCTTCCTTTGGTGCTGAAGGTGGAACCCAGGATCTCAGATGTGATAAAAGGGTACTGTACCCTGAGCTATACAGCCCAGGCCCTTGTGACATCTGCCAGTGCTCTGTAGTCAGATGGGCTCTGAGCCTTTATTAAACAGCAGTGGAGTTCACTGTGATTAACCTGCTCCTCACTGGCAGCTTGGTCGTGACCGCAATGCCGACCCTATTGCGTGCTTCCGTGTGGCAAAGCATCGGACAGAACTTTTAGAAAAGACTTACTTACTCCCTTTGTGTGTGTGTCCTGTGAGCGTGCTTGGTGCCCTGGGAGGTCGGAAGGCAACATCGGTTCCCTTGAAACTGGAGTTACAGATGGCTGTGGACCGCCACGTGGGTGCTAGGAGGCTAGCCCTCTGCAGCAAAACCACCAAATGCTTGACGCACCTCTCCAGCCCCCCTGAAAGTACTTTACAGTTTTATAATATAATTTCTGTGCATTGCTGTTTTGCCTGCATGTCTGTCTGAGAGCACCAGACATGAGTAAACTGCCGGGTGGGAGCTGAGAATTGAACCCATAACCTGTGGAAGAGCAACAAGTGCTTTTAACCACTCAGCCATCTCTCCAGCCCCTGGAAGTACTTTAAGTACTTTAAAATTTAATACACACAGGTATATATGTATATGAATATTTTTGTCTGGGAGTGTGTGTGTGCCACGGTGGGCATGCTGCTTGATCAGAGGACAACTTGTGGGAGTCAGTTCTCTCTATCTTGTAGATCCCAGGAAGCAAACTCAGGTCCTACGCCTTAGTAGAAAGCACCTTCACCCCCTGAGCCATCTTGCTGACCCCTGATAGACCTTTTCAGGACTCCTGGTGGACAAGAAGAAGAAATAGGGGCTGAGACTTAAACTATGCTTGGCCAAATATAACAGGGCTGAGCATCCATGTGTGAACAGTGGGAAAACATCCACCATAAAGCACATTACAGATGTTCAATACATTCCTGTTCCACTAAATGAGCCCAGCTGGAAGGAGCTTCTGTGGCATGTCCCAGTGTCATTCCGTGTGAGAAGATGACATCTGTGTCGTGGTCTCAATTGGCAGAAGATAAAACTTGGAGAACTGGTCCATTCTATGGAAAAAAAATCCAAGATTGGAAAAGCAGCCAAAAGGTTAGGGCAGAAACCTCAATTGAAATGAGACAAATGCAAGTCAATTATTTGATCCATAAGAGCAGCGGCACACATAAAGAACCAGGCAGAAGTGGGGGCTGGAGAGATGGCTCAGAGGTTAAGAGCACTGACTGCTCTTCTGAAGGTCCTGAGTTCAAATTCCAGCAACCACACAGTGGCTCACAACCATCCAAATGGGATCTGAGGTGTCTGAAGACAACTACAGTGTACTTACATATAATAAATAAATAAATCTTTTTTTAAAAATCGGGCAGAAGTCCAGGCCTCACACCATGGGCAGGTTCAGTGAGTTTTGTTAGCATGAAGCTGCAGATGCAACCTTCACCTAGAGGAGGGAGAAGAGGGTATGAGGTTGCACATACCGAGTGCTTTCTGTAAGCAGGTACAGTGCTGTGTTCACATGCGTGATTCACTATGTCCTTGGTGGTCTGTTGCGGCCTGCCCGCAGTCCACAACACGAACGGTTCAACTGAGAATGGCAGTTCAAGCTGAAAAGAGAGGAATCTAGACGGGGCGGAAGAAAGAATGGAGCTAAGACAACATTCTGATCAAAGCTCAATTTTACTATTTCCAGACACTCAGTTATAAAGGAAGGGGGAGGGAACCCAATATCCCGCCAAGTAACTCAGGGTCCAGTAGCAGGACGAACACGTGTGTGCCTCCAGGCAGCAAAGGCAGGGTCCAGCAGTAGGCGTGGCAGGACGAATGAGCAGGTAGCTCCACCCTTGAGCAAGCAGGTTCCAGGCTGGGGGAAGGGAGGCCACAGTGGTCCTGATCCAAAAAGATACCCAGAGCTGGGGATATGACTCTCTTGTCAGAGAATCTGTTTGGCATTCCTGAGTCCTGGGTTCAAGTCCCAGCATCACATAGAACTGGGGCACTATGCCCTCGGCCTGTAACCTCAGCACTCAAGAACCAGAGGCAGAAAGATCAGAAGTTCAAAGCCATCCTCAGCCATGTGTTAATTAGAATCCATGGGCCACATGAAATTCTATTTAAAAAAAAAAATTCCTAGGCCCTTGGGAGACTGAGACAGACAGATCAGGAGTTGGAGAGCAGCCTGGACTACATAGTAATAATAGACAGTGAATCTAAAGCCTACAAACACAAGCAAAGCATGTCTATTGCATTGGAAAGGGGAAAGGTTATGGTATGCACAGTCAGAAGACAAAGGACAATATCAGAAAGGACGGGCTATGCTGGTGATTGAAGCAGCTGGGTGTTCAGTCTTGTTGGTTTTGTGAGGGCAGAGTCTTGTTTTGTAAAACAGGTCTCAAACTAAAGTCATGCGCTACCACACCACTATGTGCTTACACTTTACAAAGCCCCTTCGCAGGGGAGGGAAAATGAAGTTAGATTCCATTGAGATGGAGTCACAGTCTGGGCCAAGGAGGAACTGAGCAGTCCAGGCCAAGAAGGAACTGACCACTGCTGCCCTCTGAAGCCCTCCCTCTGGTGGGTGGAGCATCCTCTGAAGCCCTCCCCTGGGTGGGTAGAAGGAACTGAGCATCCTCTGAAGTCCTCCCTCTGGTGGGTGGAGCATCCTCTGAAGCCCTCCCTCTGGTGGGTGGAGCATCCTCTGAAGCCCTCCCCCGGGTGGGTGGAGCATCCTCTGAAGCCCTCTCCCGGGTGGGTGGAGCATCCTCTGAAGCCCTCCCCCGGGTGGGTGGAGCATCCTCTGAAGCCCTCCCCCGGGTGGGTGGAGCATCCTCTGAAGCCCTCCCCCGGGTGGGTGGAGCATCCTCTGAAGCCCTCCCCCGGGTGGGTGGAGCATCCTCTGAAGCCCTCCCCCGGGTGGGTGGAGCATCCTCTGAAGCCCTCTCCCGGGTGGGTAGAGCTAGAAAATGCCTGGAACAATAGGGATTCAAGGGCGGATGGGGTGTGGCCTGCCTGGTTCTGCCCTGAAGCAGTTTAGTGGAAGGGTTTGTGCAGTGACGGGAAGGTGCGCTCCAAAGACTGGGAAAGTGTCATCAAGATGAAAGAAAGCGTAATTATGTGTAACACTTGATTGGATCCTAGTTTGGGGAGAGAAAAGCCATTATAAAAAACAGCAGGAGCCAAGCAGAAAGTGGATGACATTAGAAAATGACTAAGGATTTCCTTACCTGTGACAGGAAACTTGCCATCTTCCATTCTTTGTCCCTCCCTTCCTCTGCCCCTCCCCCACGCAACCCAGGCTTGCCTTGAACTTGTACCCTTGCCTTGAAGCTCCTGCTTCACCTGCCTGATACTCATCTTGTGTGCCCTTTTTTCGCCCTTTAAAGATGCATTCACTTTTATTTAGGCATCCTGGGTGGGGAAGCATACATTGAGTGCAGGTGAATGTGAAGACCAGAAGTGGGCCTCAGCTCCCCCGGAGCCGGAATTACAGGCACTTGAGAGCCACCCGATATGGGCACGAGGGAACTGAACTCTGGTCTTGTAGGAAAACAGTTCGTGCTCTTCACGGTAAAGCCATCTCTCCAGCTCTTTAGCTGTCTGTTTCTGATGGAGATGCCCCTCACTTCCATCCCTGCTGATGTTCTCAGGGGTAAAGGCTGATATTTTTAAAGAGGACAGCAAAAGAAAAGGGAAACTGGAGGTTTACAGAGGGAATGTGGCCAACTCGAGCAGCAGTCTTCGCTCACTTATTTGCTTAGACAAAGACTTCCTAAATACTTCAACTTCCATGCTTGAAACGTTTATAATTAAGAAAAAAAATCAGTTGGGAAAACCAGGCAGTTGCTCGTTATCCCAGCACTGAGGAGGTGGAGGAAGCAGGACGTTCAGAGGCAAGCCTGGGCTATACATAGGCCAAGGTCTATGTATAGACCCTTGTCTCAAAGGGAAAATGGGAGAGAAAAGTGAGAGGAGGAGGAGGAGGGTGTTGGTAAACATGGACTTCCTGGGCATTGATCGTGGAACCTTAGCACTTTGGACACCAGTCCATGTGACCTCACCCGTCTGCCAGAGGTCAGCAGAGCCCTTCAGCTGGTTCCCGTTCTGTGTCTTATCATCAGGCCTGGCTGCTTGAGGCTATCATTGCTTTATTTGGTTAGCCAATCTGAGCCCCCCCAAAAGATTACACAGGGAGACAGTGAGCATTACTACACCCCCACACACATACCCAGTAACTCAGAAGTCCTCGGTTCTCTATCTTTTTTTTTAAAATATTTATTTATTTATTATATGTAAGTACACTGTAGCTGTCTTCAGACACTCCAGAAGAGGGCATCAGATTTCGTTACAGATGGTTGTGAGCCACCATGTGGTTGCTGGAATTTGAACTCAAGACCTTTGGAAGGGCAGTCGGCGCTCTTAACCGCCTAGCCATCTCACCAGCCCCTAGTCCTCGGTTCTCAGAAGTAGGTATTTTTAACCATGGTCACACAGCTGGCCTGTGATGGAACAAGAATTTAAATCCAGTGTCTTGGGCCTAGCATCCAATTACAGCTGGATATATATCTTAAATTCCCCTGTATTTTAGAATGTTGACAAGCCCCAGCAAGTAGAAAACGGGGCATTTAGAACTCTCACACTGTGAAAAACACTTGGGATTTCTCCCTGGGGTGGAATGACTTGAGAGAAACAATGACTGTCATTGAGCTCTCTGGTGTGCTGCAGGGCAACAGGAGTTTACTACGAACATAGGCTAGAATGATGGAGTTCACCTGATTCGAGCACACCATCCCAGCTGGAGTGACTCACTTTGAGAATCCCTGGGTTCCCCAGCACTAAGATTAGAGCAGAGGCCTGGCTGCACTCTCTCCTCACAACTGTGGCCAACTCAGAACAAATTCTTGTTTCACCACAGGCACCCTCATCCCTGTTGGGTTCATGACTGGACACTTCATACTTTACTGAGGTATAACTTGCACACCACACAACCCACCCGTTGTTAAATGGACAACGGGATCTTGTGTAAGGACTAACACAGCCACATTTCTGAGTGTTTATGGTTTTCCATGTCCTTCTCGACTCCCGGCTGGCCTGTGGGGACAACTGCTTGGTCTTCCATGGAATCCAGAGCAGCGCTGTGTACCGTGTCCGGTGGTTCCAGCAAGTCACGTTAACTTTGTCATTGCTTTATACTGTATGTATATGTAAGTAAGCATGGGCATACCATGGTACACATGAAAACCAGAGAACTTGCAGATTTTTCTCTGTCCAGCACATAAGCCTTCTGGGAGTGGCGCTCAGGTTGCCTCACCTGCAAGCACTCTTCCCAAGTCATCTCAGTGGCCCTCCCTTTCTTCTCTCTCTCTCCCTCTCCCCTCCCCTCTTGCTATGCAGCCTAGGTGGCCTGGAACTCTCTGCGGTTCTCCACAGTGAAGGGGTCACTTTATCTTTTTATACTTGAGACGCCTTTGTAATGCAGAAGCCGTTCAAGTGCCCCACTGGGGAAGAGGATTCTGACTTCATGATTACTGCGCTTAATGTTCTCCACTCTGATGTCTGCTTCACCCTTCTCTTCCAGGCACTCCAGTTTACTGGATCACTCCTAGTACCCAGGCCTTTCGGCCTGCAAAGAGCTATAGATTCCCTCCCTTCTTCTTGGGAAGCCCAGAGCTCATTCAGACAGAGCTGTTAGAGGAACTGAGGTGAAGCAGCAGCGCCACCTAGTGGTAATGGGTAAAAACAAGCTTGCGCTGGCTGTAAGTCTAACAGCTGTGTCCCCAGGAAATCCTTCTAGACGGGCATCCCATGCCCACACTAGAGAAGATGACAAGGGTGTGAATGAGAAAAATGAGGAAAGTCCACAGTATGATGCTCCACCAAATCTCCAGAGACTTGGACAGTGAACTAGAGGGTATGGGATGGAAGACTGGGAGCAGGCAGGCTTCCGGGGGCTGGGTGATACTGGGCAGTGATTGCTGAAAGACCTTTTTTTCAAAAAAAAAAAAAAATGTGTATGGGTACTTTGTTTGCAAGTATGTCTGTACCGTGTGTATACCTAGTGCTCTCAGAAACCAGAAATGGTTGCCAGGTCCCCTAAGACTGGAGTCAGAGACAGTTGTATGCTGCAAATCAAACTCAAGTCCTTTGGAAAAGCAACCAGTGCTCTAAAATGCTGAGCCATCTCTCCTGCCCTGACATCGTCTTTCCTATAAAAAAAGACTCTCAGACTAGAGGGATCGCTCCGTGGTTAATAGCACGGGCTACTCTTCGAGAGGAACCAGGTTCAATTCTCAGAACCCCCATGGTAGCTAACAACTGTCTGTAACTTCAGTTCCAGGAAATCCTCCGGCCTCTGGAGGTACTAGACACACGAGCAGTAACATGGTCATACATGCAGTCAAAGCACCCAAACTCATAAAACTTAAACAAGAAAAAGCTCTCAAAAACCACAGTGTGGATGCCCACATCCATGAATACACTAATCCCTACTTAGAAGCCTCTCTCATAGCCTATCACTGGGGCTTCCACGCACTGCATGACAATGTCCACCTGATGTCTGCCAAGGAACCTAGGTCACTTTAGTCACATGAGAAACCTACTTTAAAATGGACCACATACTCTTCCTGTCCTAACACCGTGGAAATATTCTCAATCACTGAGGCATGGTGTTTAACACGTCAGTTATAAGCTCTGCACTATACTGGTAACTCTCGGGCCCAGCCATCCTTAGCATCCCATACTCTTGACATTCACAAAGGCCCGTGCCCCTGAGAAGCCTTGAGAGCATTTCTAGGATGGGGGGGAGGGGGGGTGAGGATCTGCTGGTATGTGGCAGAGCTCTGTGTTCTCTGTCCTAGCCTGAGCTCTTCCCTCTGATCGGGAAACCACAGCCCTTTCCTGCCTGGTGTTACACTGTAGTAGCAACCTTCCCCTTCCTGCTGTGATAAAGTCCATGGTCACCTGCATGTGACACTGCCATGCTTCTAAACCATTCAGCAGCCCCCCAGCCCCTATCCAGAGACAAAGCAGGTGAGTGCTTCCCAGATCGTGTGGGAAAGAAGAGGGGACAGGTGCCAAGGGACCCTGGGCTTCTTTTGATGCTGATGCAAATCATCTAAAATTGGTAGAGGCATACTCTGAATATGGCGACTCACTGAACTGTACAATAAGAATAAAAAACTAAAGGAAGCAGGTTGAGCCCCCACAGTCTGCTTTTTACATGAGTATCTGGGCCAGTCTTGCCACACAGAGCACGCTTATAAAGACCAGAGCTCTAGGCAGCACCAGGGGAAAGGCAAGGCTAAAGCAACTCTCCTATGCTATTAGCAATGCTGGGCAGTGGGGGACAGCATTAGTGCTGCTGTCCTTGGTTAGACACCATGACATCTGGGGAAAGAGCAGAGCAAGACACTCGAAGGCATGGAGCATTTACTCCCTACCTCTGAGGTCAGTGCTGGCCTCCCATGCTGACAGGCTCTGACACACCAAGGCTAACAGTGAGTGGCTGGAAAGCAGGGCAAGCTAGACTTGAAAATTGGCTTCCCAGGACCAGGGCTCTGTTCAGAATCCTAGTGAAGTACCCTGACTTGCACTTTACTGACATCTCAGTTCTAAAGCCACTTGAGATGTCGTGTGAGGTGCCAGGAAGGAGGCGAGCAGGGGTCTGAGGGTGGGGCACTTCCTGGTGTGTTCTGGGTACATATCCTGAGGTTTTAGAAGAAAGTCAGAAATAAGGGGAAAGAGACTTGAGCCAGCTCAGACATCCAGGAGAACACGACCATGTCTACTTCCCAGTAAGTTCTTTATTGTCTAACCAATCACCACATGTTTACCACAGCCCAGCACCAGGCCAGGCACACTAAGCATAATTACAAAGGGCAAGAGCTCCCAGCCAATGGGAGGTGTACAATTTCAACATTTCTTAGGAATTCATCTGTGATTAAAAAATCACATCTAGACTTAGTCACCAGTATTGCAATGAACATTCTTTCAGATACTTTTTAAAGAAAAACATTACAGCCTACATTTACAATGGCATGGAATTTCTTTCCTAGTATAACTTTGTTACCAATGAACAAGATTTATTTGAAGTTCAGTTTGTGTTCCCCCTCCTGTAGCAGGGATCAATTTTTTCTGAAAGGAGTTTTAAAACGTTAAGCAGTAAAAGGGCTTAGGTACAAATGTGGCCCAGAGCTGTGTGGCCAGAAGGGCTTAGGGCTGAAGCCAGCTCCTCTCTGGGCCTTCCTATCACTACATCTGCAAGACAACACAGCACACACTTCCAAGCCACTCTTCCGATGCCATTGAGGAGGGAGCCTATGCCTCGAAAGCAGTCTAAGTACAAGATGCTTCTCGGAGCAAAGCTTAGCACCATCCCAGGGAGAATCGGGGCCACTGGGAACATCATCTCCTACATTAACCTCCCCACTTTCTCACAAACTCTCAGAACTCATGGTGTGCAGTTCTGGAAACAGATACTAACCAAATGCCTACAGAAGACTGGGACAAGGGGACACAGTGACAACTCCACCTAGGACAACTGTCTGCTTCATGTGAAGAACACTCAGCACAGAGCAGAGAAGTGGGAGCAGCAGCCTCGAGGGCCTGAGCCATGACGCCAGAACACAAGAGCTACCTCCCTTCACTTCCTCCAGCCAACCTTCACTCCACCGTGGACCATGAGGCTTAAGGGAAGAGGCCTGCCTCCTGCTGGGCCAGCAGCCCACAGAGTTTCCATTTGGCACGTATGGAACAGGCTGGAAACTTCTCTAGTGTTACAGTCTTGATACTCTAATGAAAAAGGTCACTGATTCCTTGGGCTAAAACAACCTAAATGAGTCAGTCTGAACTAACAGAACTTTGGGGAAGTATTCCCCTCTGAACTTCTTCACACCGGTGGTAATAATGCATCGTTTCTTCTCGAGAGCTTTAAAGCACTACAAGTGAGCTGCTAGCTTTGGCACAATGGAAAGAATGACAGATCCTTCCTTTCTTTTTATAAAAGGACACTGAAGTCCAACAGAATTCCGGGTGTATGCAGAGGCCAGACCCAGGTTGGCAACAATAGGACCTGTCTGGCTCCTGCTCTCTTCTTTTCCAGCCTAGAGATGCTCTGGCTATCACACCCGGGGAGGCCTCAGCAAAAATGATCATCAAAGCTAGTGAAATGGAAGGTAGCATTCAAAATGTAACACTGGTTTTCTTAAAATGGAATACTGGTTTTCGTATAGCGTGTATAAGGCACGGTGTGAGAAAGCTGCCCCCACTCCAGCCACACAGCCCCCTGGGCTCCTCACACGCTCACATGCACACGGGAAAGGCCAGCTGGCTTTGCCACAATGCATGGGGAATGGGTTGCTTCTGATCACTTCTGGTTTTTGAGCTGGTTGGAGAGCCAGTCCAGGCCTTCGTAAAGCCCATCTCCACTGGTCGCACAGGTAGCCTGAATGTACCAGTTTCTCTGGCGAAGGGAGTGTAAGCCAAGCTTGTCTGTGATCTCTGCTGCATTCATAGCATTAGGAAGATCCTTAAAGAAAACAAGCAAACAGTTTACCAACCTGTAGTCATGCAATGCAACAGGATCCTCCTCTAAAACACACCCCGGCCCTATTTCAGTGGCTCAGACCCAAAACCTTAGCTTTTCCTTTCTCAGTCCACACAGCAGTCCTACCATCAGAATTTACCCTGAATCTGACCACCTCTCACCATTCTCTCTGCCACCACACCCTAGTCTGACCCCACCACAGTTCACTTGGATGATGGACATAACCTCCTCACCGGTCACCCTGATTGTGTGCTTGCCCCTAAAGCCTATTTTCAGATCACATCCTCCTACCAAAACCTCACCAAAGTGCCCCTTCTTCCAGAGAAGAGTCAAGGCTACCACTGTTGCCCGCCAGGCTTCGGGACCTCTTTTAACTGGTCAACTTCATGTTTTTTACTATGGCATCCCTCTGTGTAGCCATTTGATAAAAGCTATTTACTCTGTGTGGTAACTGACTATACAACATGTCTCTTTTAACTAGAATGTAAAGCAATTAGTTATCTTTCTCTTTTCTCTCTGCCCCATATCTGAGTATACAGTAAGCTAAAACTAAACTAGAAATATTAGCATCAAGGGAAGATCTAGATGTACTGATATGGAAGAGTGTCAAACAGATGCTAAATAAGAATATAGGCTACAAAACAATGCACACCATCATCTCTGGGATTTAAATAGGTCTATAGTCACATAATTGCTTATAGAGGCATACAAAGTCTTGTCTCTGGAAAGAGATTCAAGAAATCTGACTTTTATCTGACAATCAAAGCTAAAGGAATGGAAGGTAGCATTCAGAATGTAACACTGGCTTTCTTTAATGATGTATTGGTTTTTGGACAGCCTGGGTAAGTCACAGTGTGAGAAAGCTCCCCCACTCCCAGCCATACAGCCCCAAGGGCTCTTCACACACTCATATGCACACAGGAAAAATGTTTCAATTGACATTCTAAACTTTGGCTTGTTCTGCTTTTATCATTAAAAACAAAGCCATGATTTTCTTCCTTAAAGCATGTTCTGTCCAGTGAACCTGCCGGGGACCCTATCAGCACCACATAGTAACAGGGAGTTAATCAGGATCCAGCCACTGCAGGAAGTCCTGCTTGTGGAGAGGAAGTGACATGAAGAACTGCCTTCAGCAAGTCTGAAGTGACAAGACTGGTGGCAGCACTATCGTTACTGTGCTATCTCAGCTGCATACATGATGGAGGAAGGAGACACAGCCCGTGAACAGAGGTGACCTCCAGAGCCCCACTCCAGCCTCTCTTTGGCTTGGTGCAGCTGAGATCCAGAGGCTGGGCAGTTCTGCACCAGCCTTGCCCCCACATTCATGACCCTTCCTTTCTAGATGAGCTTCCTCCTCCCCAACAACAACCCCCCCCCCCCCAGAGGATCCAATCTTCCCTGTGTCCGCCCCTCATTCTGCTTCTTGAACCTGCAGCTCCTTCCCTCCTGGCTTAGACGAGCACTTCCCACGGCTGCTCTGCACTCCCTTCCTCCACACACTTAGCACCAGACAGACTAAGTAGTCTTAATTCACTGCCTATCCTCCCACTACAAAGCAAACACAAATGCTGGGACTTTTGTGTCTTGTTCATTGCTAAGTACACAATACCTGCAGCAGAGCCTGGAACTTAGCAGATGCTCCATCAGTATTTATGGAGTGGTATATGACATTCTAAAAAGGAGATGGAGGAGGAGGCAGACATCTAATTTAGGTATCTTATATTTAAGTGCACCATCTGGCAGTAGACTTCAGTCTCAGTGTTCAGAAAGCCAACAAGTACATACCTGTTTGTTTACAAACACCAACAAGACTGCATCTCTGAGCTCATCTTCTGCTAGCATTCTGGTCAGTTCTTCCCTGGCCTCGTTGACCCGCTCTCGGTCATTACTGTCAACCACGAAAATCAGACCTGAAAAGAAATCCCAAGCATGTTAGTACATGGCCCTGGAGAGAGCAGCTCTTTATATATCCACACAGCTGCTCCCTGCTCACAGCGAGGCTGCACTGAGGCAGGCAACAAAAAGATGGTGCAGGCTTGTAACCCCAACACTCCAGAGGCTGAGGCAGAAGTATCACCTACAAGTTCAAAGTCAGGCTGAGCTATTAATACATTGTGAGACTCTGTCTCCTTCTTTTTTCCTTTTCCTTTTTCCCATCCTTCTTTTTAGAAAGTCTATATAACCACCAAAGCTAGGACGCTTACTGTACACTCATCTCACCTACCTTGTTCAGAAGGATTACAGCCCTTCACCAGACTAACCAGAAAGAACAAAGAAAAGTTAGGGCTAGTGATTAGTCACTAAATTTCCATCTCAGAGGGGAAAAGGAATTTGGAAGAACACGGTGTATACAGTGACAGTGTTTTCGGATGATCCCTAAAACAGAGAGTGACCTGAAGGCTAGGAGTGGGTCTGCTGCCTTGGAAGTGGTCCCAGGAAAGCAGGTGGAAGGGCTTGAGGGAGGAAGCCTGAAGGAAGGACAGGCAACACAAAAATGAACAGTCAAGGTGGCAGCTCCCAGGCAAACAGTGCTGGATGCTACTGGACATTCCAAGCCATATGAAAGCCATTTGTCCCCATGAGACAAACAGGGAAATTGTTTTTCCTTCCCCACATACCCAAGGCACCTGAAGGTTATAAAACCCTCAACACTTTTAGGTCACATTTGTGAGGATGTCAAGAGAGTCTGTGGACACCACAGTAAAGACTTTGGTTGTCCTTTTGTCAACAGAACGTTCAATGGGAGGGGAGTCTTTGATGGTGGGGAGCCCACCAGCTAGTTTATACTAATAAGACTGCCTCTGGGGAAGAAGGGAGGCTGGGGTTTAACTCACATGGTCAAACAATTCACTCCATGTGCCTCTATAATGAAGTCCCAATAAAACAATGCTCTGAGGAGCTCACACAGGCCTCCCTGGGGGCGGCACTGTTCACTATCTCACATTCATGTGCTAGCAGAAAAGGGTTGCTCCCTGAATTCTGGAACAGTAGACAACAGAAGCTGTGGCTGGCAGGCACCCTCTAGGGTCTTTCCTGTTCACTGCTGCATTTATGTCCTTTTGCTGTAATAAAACTGTGATTTCAAGTAGAGTCTATCCTGAGTCCTGTGCTTCATCCTCAAATGCTAGTAAACCAGCTAGTAGAATGAAAACTGCCGAATTATAACCACCCAGCAGGAAGTAAGGGTGGCTGGGGGACCCCACCCCGCTATAGCTGATGATAGAAGTCATTGTGTCCTTCAAAGTAAGAGTCTAAACTGTGCAAGGCAGCCCAGTTCAGGGTAGTGGGTGTCAACCTTGTAACTCCCACTGTATCAGCAGAGAAATCTCAGGAGGTGAAAAAGCCAGAGCAGGCTGAAGGAAGTACCATATTACAACTAAAGGAAGGGCTAAAATGTGTATAGACTTGCCATATTGGTGGAGGAAGCAGTAAAGCAGGAAGAATCTACAGGGGTGGGCAGCGACTCGGTCAGTATTCCACAATGACAATAACAATAACAAGTTGATGTTTGGGTAAAAGCAAGGCCTTTGAGACAAAAATGTGACCCAGCTATCCAAAGAACTTCCTGGATCCTAGGTTGAACAACCAGTAGTGACAGCTACTCCGTTTCTGGGATGTGAATGAAAACAAGCAGATTCTTCTGGACCTCAATCAGATCGTGGTGGGAATACTACAGGGCTGGACCCTAGCACTGTTATTAAATTGTAGGCACACTGGAGGTCTCAAAGAGTCAGCAGGTTATCAGACGCCAGGTCAAGTGATTCAAATGGGGAAACTGCCTGGAAGAAAACACTTAGTCAGAGACCGATGGGTCTCTGCAGATATCAGAAGGGCCATCGACTGGGTCAAGGTGCCTTGAAGAGCTCCATGAGGAAACAAGGCAGCAGAAAACCCCACAGGACAGGACAGAGGCAGAGGCAGAGGGACTGAAGATACAGTGAGCTGCTGAGAGAACACTGCTAGAGGTGCTTGTGCCCAGCTCAGGGCACTTTTCATGGGGAGACTGCAGGAGGAGAGACTCTAGTAGAGAGAAGGAAGTAGGGTCAGATGACAGAGATTTCACAACTGTCCAAGGGAGAAAACCGGGCCTGGTCCTCTGCCCTTGCCTCTGTGTGTCCCAGGCCCTCCAGGCAGTCTACCCAGCAGACAAGAGCTCTCAAGGCTTCTGACATGCTTAGAAGGCTGTGTCTGATATATCACATCAGATTAAAAAGGGAAAACTCAAGCTCCTACCCACACAGGTTTGGTATGCTACCTGAAGTTCTGGATTCCAATTCTGACTAACTAGACCACTGATGTGGAAATTCAAGCAGAGCCTTAGCTGCCAATGCAAAACCCACAGAGCACAAGTGACTGTTCTCACTTTGCTACTCCTAACACATGTAAAACATCATGTCCTTTACTATATACTCCCAAAAAGATGACTCTGTTCATGTGAATGAGACCCAAGTGGCCATGGGTGGGGTCCTCTGAGATCAAGACCCAAACCAGATGCTTTAAAATAGAGTATTTTAAATAAAATATTTTTTTCTTAAGAATAAAATAGGGGGCTGGAGAAATGGCTCAATGGTTAAGAGCATCGGCTGTTCTTCCATAGGACCTGGGTTCAATTCCCATCACCCACATGGGGGCTCACAACTGTCTGTAACTCTAGTTTTAAGGGATCTGACACCCTCATACAGACTTGTAGCCAAAACATCAGTGCTAATAAAATAAAAATACATAAATCTTTAAAAAATAAAAAAATAGGTGCTGGTGAGATGACTCAGTGGGTAAGAGCACCCGACTGTTCTTCGGAAGGTCCTGAGTTCAAATCCCAGCAACCATATGGTGGCTCACAACCATCCGTAATGAGATCTGACTCCCTCTTCTGGAGTGTCTGAAGACAGCTACAGTGTACTTACATATAATAAATAAATAAAAATAAATAAAAAAATAAAAATAAAATAGAAACTGTGTGTGGTGGCACATGCCTTTAATCTCAGCACTCATGAGGCAGAGGCAGGTGGATCTCTGTTAGTTCGAGGCCAGTCTGGTCTACAAAGTGAGTACAGGACAGCCAGGGCTACACAGAGAAACTCTGTCTTGGAAAAGAAAGTTAAATTAAATTTTATAGTAGGTCCTACTTTGTACTATTTTAATGCATGTCTTTATTTAAGAAACCACCTCAGAATGACTGCACTTATAAGAGAGAAGGCACACTGATACATGAAGAGTTTGTAGAGGAGCCATATATAGCTGGAGGACCATGAGTTCCAGGCAAGCCTCACCTACATACCAAGACCCTGTGGAAGAACCCTTGCTTAGCATATGGAAGGGTCTAGGTTTGATCTCAGCCTTGCCCCTCACCCTGCAAGTAAGGGAAATATATGTATTATATTATTTTATATGTATTATATCATGTAATATATCTTATGTATTATATTGTAATATATTGTATTATGCATATGTATAATGTATATATGTAATATATGCAATTATATTTATCATATTAGCTACACTTGTAGAAAAAGGTATGTGTAAACAAAAGAAATAAATATGGTTGTGTGGGGGAGGTAAACTGAGAAATAAACCTGTTCTCTTTGTATCCCTTTCTCTTCTCTTTTCTTTTGAGAGATAAACTGCCACTCAGTAATTAAATGAATGGTGGTAGCCCACGCTTTAGTCCCAGCACTTGGGAGGCAAAGGCAGGTGTATTTCTGAGTTCGAGGCCAACCTGGTCTACAGATTGAGTTCCAGGACAGCCAGAGCTACACAAAGAGACCCTGTTTCAAACTGTTTCAAAATCCATGTCAGAACTAAAGAGCCATTTTATGTACTCTAGAGTTATCAGTTAGGAAATCAGATAGTCTAGATTCTAGTCTAACAGGTACGCCAGCATGGGGCTGACCTCCAGCACACTGGCAAAGCATTCTAGCCCCAAGCTCTGAGCTACATCCTCAGGGTAGAAAAAAAAAAATTTTTTTTTAAACATCTCGCAAAGTTGACAAGGCTGGTCTTGAATTATTCAGCAGCCCAGGCAGACTTTGAACTTGTGATTCTCCCTTGGCATTCTGAGTACTTCAGGCCTGTAGCACCAGGCCCAGCTTTTGATGTCTTAATGGAGAATTACAGACATTCATTAAGGTCTGTCATACTCAACAGACTGATGAAAAAAATTTAAATTAAAAGACAACCTGACCTTTGGGAAGTTGGCAGACAATACAGAGGCAGCATCCAAGACTCCTTGCAGATGAGAGAGATGCTGGCCAGCCAGAGAGTTCCAGTCTACTGTTCACGCAGCTCCTACTTGCTATTTCATAAAGAGCCCAAACTACCACCCCTCAGTCTCAGAACACAGCTTCTCCCTGCCATCAAAGCAACAGTTACAGAAATCCTACAAAATCAGGCTTGTTACAAATAGAAGATTGAAGACAAAACCCACCTCAGCTTGATGCCTAAATGTGAAAACTGAATAGGGTGGAAAAGAAATGTGGCCAGAGAACAATGTCTGTCTGGAGTTCTGGGTGCTTCTGCCTCAGCCACACAACTGAGAACTTTACAAAATTAATTTCATTTCAGCCCAGGATTTGGGAAGTAGGCTTTATCCTCGTCTTAAGATAAGGAAATGGAGGCAGAAGAAATGACTTAACTTCCCTAAGGTTTCTTAGCAGCTGTTGTTCAGCCCAGCTGTTGTAGTTTATTACAGATAAAAAGGTGTAAAGTGGCCAACCTGCCTAACAACTCCACGACAAATACAAACTCTAGTGAGCACCAAAAAATGTATCCTATTCGCAATACACTAAATCACAATGTAAAAATCACCGTGGAAGTGATGTGGTTTCTCTGAAAATGAAGACTCAAGTATTTTTCCTGGCTTCTTTGTATAGAATGTCTTTCAGGAAATGCCTATTTAAAAGGACTGCAGCAGACAACGAGAGGAAGAGTGAGAAGGGGCTGGGGGAGCGGCTCCATGTGCTTGCTGGCTTAGCACGCATATGGCCCTGGGTTCAACCCTTAACACACAAGGAAAAACAGCAGCGTTCCAGGCCAGCTTGGATTAGGCAGGGCCCTCTCTCACATTTAACACAATTTAAAGAAACCACCATTCTGTGACGCCTGGCCCTTCTATCTTTACCATATGTACTAGGATCACGTGCTAAAAGCAGCCGAGGAAATTGGGCTGACAGCATCTGAGCACATAGGCATCAGAGTATGAAAACCCAGGAGCTAAAGGTGGGAGAGGACCACTGTTTAAACGTGTGCTGGATTTCAGTTGTACAAGGTGATACAGCTTTTGACGATGGGCAAAAGTTTTGATGTACATCATTGTGAATGTATTTAAGCCTATAAGCTTAAGAGTAGTTTATGTGTGTCTAGGGGCTCTGTGGCAGAGTGCTTACCTAGCACGCTTGAGGCCCTGGGTTTAATCCTGTAGCAGAAACAAAACAGGACAAACATGGCTAACTCAGGTAGGGTGGCTGCAGTGGGAAGATCTGGAAGATGCTGAGTCTTAAGTGAGCCTGGACTACATTGAACAAGTGCATGTCATTATAAAAAGGGGAGAGGGGATGTTTTATTTTACTTTTCAAGATTTATTTATTTATTTTATATATGTGAGCATGCTGTCGCTGTCTTCAGACACACCACAAGAGGGCAATGGATCCCATTTCAGATGGTTGTGAGCCACCATGTGGTTGCTGGAAATTGAACTCAGGACCTCTGGAAGAGCATCCAGTGCTCTTAACCACTGAGCCATCTCTCCAGCCTCAAAAGTTTTTGTTTGTTTGTTTGTCTGTTTGTTTTTGTATTAAAACAACAGTATTTTATTTTGGGGCTGGAGAAATGGCTCAGCGGTTAAGAGTACTGACTGGTCTTCCAGAGGTGCTGAGTTCAATTCCCAGCAACCACATGGTGGCTCACAACCATCTGTAGTGGGATCCGATGTTCTCTTCTGGTGTGTCTGAAGACAGCTACAGTGTGCTCACATTTTATAAAATAAATAAATCTTTAAAAAAAAGTATTATATTTTTGTGAGTACTCTGTTGTTTTGTTAGGAGTCACAAAATGGTGGTTTCTTTAAATTATGTTAAATGTGAGAGAGAGCTCTGCCTAATCCAAGCTGGCCTGGAACTATCTATTTTCCCTAGTCGTGTTGATGTTAGGGGTTGAACCCAGGGCCATGCATGCCAAGCAAGCAAGCAAGCAAGCAATCAAGCGCACACACACACACACACACAATGATAACAACAGAATACAAGTACAAAACAACAAATGACAACAGAAAACCCTTTCACCCAGCATCCTGCTCATGGGTAAATCACAATAACTGAATTATGAACTCTGCTGGACCCAGTGGCACACACCACAATTCTAGCACTCTGGAGGCAGAGCAGGAAGATCTCTAATACCTGCAAAAGAGTCACAGCAATATTGTTCACAATAGACAAGTGTCCATCAATAAATGAACAAGCCAGCCCTGGTGCCATATACCTGGAATCCTAACACTATGTAAGACCACCTGAGTTTAGGATTTGGAAAGAGACTTGTATGGGCATCATAGTCATACTCCAATCACAAAATAAGAAAAAGAAAAAAGAAAACAAACAAACAAAAAAAAGCCATGCATGCATGGAGCATGCATGGTGGCACATATCTGTGACTCCAGCAAACAAGCATTGATCACAAGTTCAAGGCCAGCCTTAGCCACATGAGGTTAAGGGCAGTTTAGGTTACATGAGACTGACTATGGCAATATTATTCAGCAGAATAAAGCCAGGTGTGGTGGCACTCAACTCTAATCACAGTACTTGAGAGACAGAGTGTGATGGTTTGTATATGCTTGGCTCAGGGAGTGGCAGTGTTGGGAGGTGTGGCATTGTTGGAGTAAGTGTAGGTGTGGGCTTTAATACCCTTGTCCTAGCTGCCTGGAAGCCAGTATTCTTTTTTTTTTTTTTTTTTTTTTTTTTTTTTTTGTGGTTTTTCAAGACAGGGTTTCTCTGTGTAGCTCTGGCTGTCCTGGAACTCACTTTGTAGACCAGGCTGGCCTCGAACTCAGAAATCCGCCTGCCTCTGCCTCCCGAGTGCTGGGATTAAAGGCGTGCGCCACCACGCCCGGCTGGAAGCCAGTATTCTGCTAGCAGCCTTCAGATGAAGATGTAGATCTCCCAGCTCCTTCTGCACCATGCCTGCCTGGATGCTGCCATGTTTCTGCCTTGATGATAATGGACTGAACCTCTGAACCTGTAAGCCAGCCCCAACTAAATATTGTCCTTATGAGACTCTCCTTGGTCCTGCTATCTGTTCATAGTAGTAAAACCCTAATACACAGAGGTAGTAGGATCTCTGTGAATTCCAGGCCAGTTTGATCTACATAGAATTGTTACTCTTGGAAGTGATAAAATTACACGGAGACTGTGGTTTTAAAAAAAAAAAAAAAAAGTAAGAGACCTCATCAGTTGGAAATGACCACTGAAGGATGTGAGAGTCAAAGGCAGCACATCCGGGATGGAAAGTGTTAATGAAAGAGACAGAGTGATGGGTCCAGTGGGCTCATCATAGACTCACCTCTCCCTTTGTATATTTTTAATTTCCCACTAAAGAAAGCATTTAGGACTTGGTACACGTACAGGTCTGTTGACAGATGCTTGCCTAACGAGAACTAGGCTCAATCTGTAGCACTACAAAGAGCTGGGTGTGGTGACACACATAATGATGTAATGCAAACACCAGGAGGCAAAGACAGGAGGATTAGAAAGTAGAGGCTAACTACACTTGAAATTCCAGACCATCCTGAGCTACATATGAGATCTTGTCTCAAGATAAGGAAAACATTTTTAAAAACCACCCTATTTTGAGGAAAGATATCCTAAAATCTACAAGTTAAGAAAATGACTACAAATAGAGTTATGTATCAAGTGTAATAGCTAAAAGAGTATTGTTGAGAAATAAAGGGGTGTTTAACCTGGGGGGTTGTCCTCAAGACTGATAAATGCTAAGTCTTTACTGTTAAACACATGCAACAAAAACTCCATCAGCTTCAGAATCTTCAAAAGTGAATATAGTGAAGTAGACTCCAAAATGAGTAATCCATAGGTGCCATACGGTAAATATTCCACATGGGAATCGGGGTGTGAAAACCATGTGAACAGTCTGTTTCCACTGGCAAGACCCAGCAGGCACCATTTACTGGAAATAAAGCCCTGGGAAGCAGTGGCTTAGAGCTGCTTCCCAGAACTCCTGGGTAAGAAAAGGAAGGGCAGACCTGAGTGGGTGTCCACGCTAGCTCATCAACACCTGCAGGAGGAGGGCCAGCAGGGAAGCATTGTGGCCACACAAGATGACAGAATTTGGGGTTCCAGCTACCCCTTTCTTGATGGATTCGATTTTCATGTATTCTCAGCAGATTTAAAGGAGCTGACTAAATTTGAGTTCTTCAAAGCAGACACTTCATCTAAGAGCAAACATCCCTCCCTCAATAACTGAATGATGAACTCCACCAGGCTAATCGTTTTCTAGCCTTTCTGCAAGAAAAGGAGCTAAACCCCAAGTTCTTTTTTTCTGGGACATGTCGAGGAGCCAAGTCACAAAGACACCTCCCCAGTATGTGCAGGGACAGCTGCTACCCTAACAAAGCAGAGCACCAGCAGGCACCCCAGGTCCCCACCTTTAGACACATTCGGTATGCACACCTCCAGTCTTTACCTTGAGTGTTCTGGAAGTAATGTCGCCACAAAGGTCTAATTTTGTCCTGGCCACCAACATCCCAGACTGTGAAGCTGATGTTTTTGTACTCTACTGTCTCCACATTGAAACCTAAGAAGGGAAGGGAGAAACACTTCATTAGGATTTTCATTGGTTCAGCAATTCTAAGTAACTTCACTTAACACCTGAATAGTACTTTTAATTTATAAACCAGTTAGAGAAAGTTTGTCATCTGTCATTCACTGTGCCTGGTCTCTCAAACTGGGCTCTGATCACCCACCCCAAACACTCATCTAATCAGCAGCCTCCCAGCCCTGCTTTCTCCAACAGAAGACGTCCCAGTGCTTGTGAACAGAGAGAAGCTATCCACGGAAGTGATTTCCACCTCCCACCACACAGTTTAAGAATCTTCTAGCTGGGCGTGGTGGCGCACGCCTTTAATCCCAGCACTCGGGAGGCAGAGGCAGGCGGATTTCTGAGTTCGAGGCCAGCCTGGTCTACAAAGTGAGTTCCAGGACAGCCAGAGCTACACAGAGAAACCCTGTCTCGAAAAACCAAAAAAAAAAAAAAGGAGAAAAAAAAGAATTCTTTGTAACTTTATGGGCTGGTGAGATGGCTCAGTGGGTAAGAGCACCCGACTGCTCTTCTGAAGGTCCGAAGTTCAAATCCCAGCAACCACATGGTGGCTCACAACCATCCGTAATGAGATCTGACTCCCTCTTCTGGTGTGTCTGAAGACAGCTACAGTGTACTTACATATAATAAAAATAAATCTTTAAAAAAAAAAAAAAAAAAAAAGAATCTTCTTACTTCTTCCCCACACTACTCGCCCTCCATTTTAGAACACTAGAGAATGTCTAGTATGGAATGACAACATCCTCCACCTGTGTGCTAGATTCAGTCTATCAGGACTGCCTGAAGACTTGCCTACATCGCTAACATAAGTAACATAACATCTCCATCCAACCTGTCCTCAGCAAGCCTGTGTACTTCATATTTCACATCTCAAAAAACAAATCTACACTAGGTGTGGTGTCAGATGCCTGTAACCCCAGCACTTCAGACAGAGGAAGGCAGATCAAGATCAGGGCTATCCTCAGCTATCCAAAGAGTTCAAGGGTAGCTTGGGCAGTATCCCATTAAAACCTTATGCATCCCTCTTAAATCCACATCTTTACCCTCTGAGACCTTCTGTTTGTTCTTCTACTAAAGTCAAGGAAATTCCTGAAAATGAGTAATGAATTCTAATAATACCCAAGTAAAGTTCAAATGAATATGCCAGGAAGTGGTGAATAAAGATACCTCTGAATGACAACTTAGTATATGATAAGGCATTTCACATTACCATGGAAGTTATTCAGTATCTTCCAGATACTGAAAGGAAATGAAAAAGCACGTGTTTGTGAAAACATGAGACAGGGCTGGAAGGATCCTCAGTGGTTAGCGCACTGGCTGCTCTTCCAAAGGGCCTGGGTTTGATTCCCAGCAACCCCAGGGCAGCTCACAACATCTGTAACTCCAGTTTCAGAAGATCTGATGCCATCTTCTGACTCAAAAAGCACCAGGTACACAAGTGATATACAAATATAAATACCCATACACATTACAAATACAAATATATACAAATATAAATATATACAAATATAAATACCCATACACATAAAACAAATATATACAAATATAAATATATACAAATATAAATACCCATACACATAAAAGCAAATATATACAAATACAAATATATACAAATATAAATACCCATACACATTAAAAACAAAATAAAAATGCTTTTTAAGAGCTAAAGATATGTACTTTGACATCATTTACAAAAACAAACAATGAAGCCTGACAGACACAGTGTCAATAAGCCTGAAATGTCAGCACTTGAGAGGATGAAGCAGGAGGATTGCTGCCAGTTTAAGATTACGTATTTAAGGTTACGTAGCATTACATAGCAAGACTGTGTCTTAAAAAGGAAAAACCAAAACAAACAAAACTAAGGACTGGAGAAAAATAGCTCAGGGAGCAAAGTGACTGCCTTGCAACCATGAGGACCTAAACCTAATCCCCAAAGTCCAAGGCTGGAGGTGGTGGGCAGGGAGGTGGCGAGTAGGGGTGGTAGAGGATTTGTAATTCTAGAACTGGAGAGGCACAGACAGGAGGATCCCTGGGGATTGATGGCCAACAAGCCTGACCTCATCAGGTGAAATCCATGCCAGTGAGAGATTCCTGTCTTAAAAACTGTGTGTGTGTGTATGTGTGTGTGCACGTGCACTCGTGCACAGTGACTGAACAATGACACCCAGGGCTGTGCTCAGGCCTTGACACTCTCCAATGCATGTGTACACACACACACAAACATTTACAAATAACCTAACCACTTATCAATGAATATTACTTTAAAACACAGCCATATGACGGAACACTAAACCAGTTATTAAGATTAGATGATGTCCTACTGCTGTCAATTTTAACCTAGTGAAGGCCAGCTCATTCTTTTAGCCTCAGCTAAGTCTCCAGGGTACCTCTTCTGTCGGTGGCTTCCACTTCCTCTTTAGCTGCTTTTACCTAGACAGCCAGCAAGCCAGACCGCTGTTTCCAGGTAGAATGGTCTTTTATCCTCCGGGGCCCTGGCTTCCTTAACTAATGGTGGCAACTTTCAGTTATAGGGATGCTTCACTAGCCAAAGCAAATCACACGGGCAAGTTCAGCACCACGAAGGAAGGAGTTCAGGGGCACAGCTGCTGAGGAGCATGGTTCACTGGAGGCCATTAGTTCAACAAACTATCACGTCAGTATGCACTTCATTCACCAACGAGTTATCAGACACCTAACATGGCCAGGCATTTACTCAGATGCTGGGGACAGTGAATGGGACTTATTTATTCTGATGGGAAGAAGACAGTGAACAATCAATAAACTACAAATGTTTCCAAGTGCTATTAAGGACTTCAAGTTACTATGGAAACTTAGGGCAAGAAAAAAAGAAAGGAGCCTCTGAGAAATAATGCATAAGCTGAGATCCAAAAGAATGGGCTGGCGGCATTCACTAGGAAGGAGGCGGGAAAGCATTCCAGAGGAAAACCAATCAAAAGTGAGCACACACACTATTGCATTAGCAACCTGGGAAACAGCACCTATTTTACAAATACATCCATCGAAATCTCTCAATACTAAAAGAACATTCAAAACTTGTATATTTTTGCATATAAAATGTATAGAAGCATGTATTTCAGTTTTATTTGTGCGTATATATGTGTACAGGCATGCATGATCGACGTGAAACATGCTACATTGTAAATGTGGAGTCCCAAGAAACAAACTCAGATGGCCAAGCTGGAAGCAGAGCCTCAGACAGTACCCAAAGGCACACAACAGCCTGGAGATCTGGTTTTGTAGGTAAGTCACAAGGCAAAGATTAAGTTCTGTCAAAACTGCTTCTACAAATCCTTTAAAAAGCCCATAAAACCTGGTTCACAGTGAGGATAAATTGCTGAACTCCTTGGGTACCATCTTAAATACTTGTCTTGAGCCACAGTGAAAAAAAAACACAGAGTCTACCATCACACACTGGGAGCACACCTGGCTCAGAGAGATGCTCCCAAGGGAAGCCAGGGAGGATGGAGGTTGAGAAAGGCAGTGCTAGTTCCCACCTACGGCTTGTACTAGGTTCCACTCCAACAGAAAGGGTAGCCAGTAGAGCTTCCTTGTTATCGTGTAACTTTACTATCTTTTCCTCTTTGCCAAGCAAACAGGGTTAAATGTGCTTAACCTAAATTTGTTCACAAATCCCCTGTAAGCTGAGGAACTTGCCAGGGATGTTAGGAAGCACTTAGAAATACTTATGATTGGGCACAGTGGTTCACTTAGGAGGATGTCAGAGGGAGTGTCACAAGTTTGAAGCCAGTCTGGCTACAGTAGAAGACCTTGACTTAAAAAACCACAACAAGCCGGGTGTGGTGACGCACGCCTTTAATCCCAGCACTCGGGAGGCAGAGGCAGGCGGATTTCTGAGTTCGAGGCCAGCCTGGTCTACAAAGTGAGTTCCAGGACAGCCAGGGCTATACAGAAAAACCCTGTCTCGAAAAACCAAAAAAAAAAAAAAAAAAAAAACCACAACAAATTTATAGAACTTCATTTGGGGCTTCAAACGTTTATGTTCTTGAAGTTGTCAAAGATTTAAAAGAAACAACTATTCAATATAAGCACATCAGGGGCTGGAGGAATGACTCAGAGGGTAAAGTGCTTGCCGATCAAGCCTGAGGACCTGAGATCAGACCCCTCCCACACATGCAGAAGATAGGCCTGATGGCACATGTCTGTAACCAGTGCTGCAGGGAGACCCTCAAGCCTGATAGACAGAGAGCCTTGTCAAAATGACAGGCTCTGGGTTCAGCAAAGATGCTCTGTCTCAAAAGTAAGGTGGAGAGTGATAGAGAAGATGTGAGTGCATGCATACACATATGTCATATATATACACAAATGAAAACTTTGAAAAAGTAACACATCAAATTGTAACATGCTAAACTATGAACTGGAAAGGCCACAGTCATGGATATACCTATGGTAGGGATGGTTGTCACAATCTCTCCCAGCTTCAATTTGTACAAGATTGTTGTTTTGCCAGCTGCATCTAAGCCCACCATGAGGATCCGCATTTCCTTTTTCCCAAATAGACTTTTAAACAGCTTTTCAAAAACATTCCCCATTGTAGCTGAACTCTGCAACCTGGAAAAAAAGCAAGTTGAACAGTTATTCTTCATTGATATGTGTACACACACACACATATGTATATATAGATATACATACATGTAACACATATAAAATACATGGCACAATTAGTGATGGTTCCTAGTACAAGTTAAGTACAGCTTGGCCAATAAGGAAGAGGGTGTCTTGTTTTCAAAAGGGGATACCACTAAGCCATCCTCTGATACTCTGCCAGAAAACAGTATTTTCCATTGCAGCATCCAAGTGAGATGTATGTAGGAAGCTCACACAGCCTCAATGGCACGCTATGGTGGCAGCCTCTAGTCATCTTAAGCATGGAAGAAATGCCATGACATATAACTGTAGTTTGTTCTAAGCCCACCTCAATTGAAAATTCATGAAGCAGACATCCTGTTCTCCACAAAACATAGCAAAGTCCTTAGTGTGAGTAAGATAGTGATATCCCTAGGAAACTGTAGTTAGTTGTCCTTGGCTGGCAGACAAGACCAAAACCCAGAGAAGGACTAAAAAGTTTCAGAGTTGAAGATCTCAAGGGTTGGGGAACTCTTCTAAGACTCACACCAAGTAGGCAGGGTTGAGGGAAGACTTTAGCATCTAGCATCCAATGGGGGTAACCATCTTCTTAAAATCTATATACAGATACAAATATGGTTGGCCATATAGGCCTGTGAATGTTCATGAGGCAAAGACAACTCCCAGGTCAAGCAAAAGGTACTTAGCCGACCAAATCGTCCCTGTGCCTGTTCCCCGTCATTACTCCCTAGAAGGAACATCTAACAGCTTAAACAGCAACTGTTTTATTTTTTTTCAACAAAATATCCGGCAGGTTATATGACAAAGCAATGAAGTCAGATGTGGTTTTGCACAAAGTACATGGTCTTTGTTTTAACAGATCAGCCTATTTGAATGACATGATGCTTCAGACTTAAAAGCAGAAAACTTAAGTGCACACCCTGTACACTCTTTGATCAACAACGGCTGTTGGGGGTGAGGGGAACATTCTAAGGCTGGGACTAACGCCCCCTCAAAAAACAAACAAACAAACAAAACTCCACAATATATCTGTGTTCCAGAAACTATGGTTTTCCTTTTCAAGTTATTCACCAAGGAGAGCTTTAGTGGTATGCGTGTAAAAGACAGCCATTCATCCAGATTCTAGTGACTCAGAGGAGAGGGTGGCTGATTCCAGAAGTCCCACCTTTGAAAGTCAACAGTTCCTACAGCAGTCTAATATCATGGACTATGGCCAAATACTCATCACTCCATTCTACCACGATGAGCACATTCCTCCTGTACACACGAGAGCCAAATGATCAAAGAAAGGATGGCTACTTTCCTCATAGGTTGTCATGATCTAAAAATCGTCCAGGACCTTGACACATTCAAAATTCCTAAATTCCTTTCATGCTTCCGGGGGTTGAGGGGGGGAGAAGTGTCATAGACCAGGAAACTCAAAGGACCATTCATTAAGAGGAAAAGGAGGAACCTCCTGCTTCCAGGCGCCTGGAGGCAGAATGCCAGATTCCCCTTGTCACCGCACAGCACATTCACGGTTGTCCCGCAGGCTTCCCTCCGTTCGTCTCCCCGCTCCGAAGTCCTAGGCCCCAACGGTGGGCCGGGAGACCCTCTTGAGTAATATCTATCAGCCCCAGATCCCTTTTCCCAAACGTCCAGGGAGGAAAATCCTAAGTGGCAATGATAGTGAGACCTCAAGGGCAGGAGCGACAGCAGGAGCCGCCAAGGTGAGCGCGCGCAAAGCCGAGCACGCGCGCCGACAACCTGGGGCCGGTGAGGGCTCTGTCCGCCTGGGAAGCCATGCCGTTCCCTCGGGACAGCGGGACCGCTACGCCGCAGAGCCCGCCGAACGTCAACAGGCACCGCGCCTCCTGGCTCGACAGAGGCGGGGAATCCAGGGACCCAGCCCCTTTCCGCAGGCCGCCGCCGCTCTCCAGTGTCCTGCCCGCTGACACGCTGGAAACTAACCCGGCTCCAGGCGCCGCAGTCCCTCCCCTGCAGCCCGCGACTCACCTGTCTCCGCAGCGAACACCTTCACAAAGCCACTCACGAAAACGCCACTCGGCCGCGGCCGCCGTGAGGAATTCGGCTCGCCTCAATAAAATGGCGACTGGCTGGGGGCGGGAACAGCAACCAACCAATCATCCGCCGCCTCCTGGGAACTCTTGCGCCTATGTCCGCGAAGTTACTTGAATGACAAAACATCTGACCAATGGGAATGACAATAAGGCTGGACGGGAGTAGGCCCGCCCCCCGCGACCTAGGCGACGGTACCACGCTCTGGAAATGCCGGCTTCATCTTCCAATGGGAGCTCACCGCATTCGGGCGAGACACGCCCACATGCCCCACCCGAAGCTACAGACGACCAATCAGAAAAGCAAAAGGGTTTCCTATTTGCCCTGCCAATCAACTCCGGGACTTTTCACGGATTGAACTAACCCGGGGAGCATTCTGACCAACCCAACGCTGGTATGTGGGAGGGGCCAGGTTCACAGAGATATTTAAGGAAATTTGCTGTGGTTGAGCTAAAAGTAGAAACTGGTTTGAGCACAGTTCCTGGTCAGAAATACCCAGATTCCAACATCGAAATTAGGCATAAAGAAGATTTCCTATTTGGTATGGAGTTAGACTGCCGCTGTTCTTGTATACAAACTTTCAACATTAGGGAGAAATATAATCACCAGTACCTTAGCAGTCTCCCAAAGCCTCAGTGCGCATTTCAAGAGAAAGACCTTAAGTTACTCGGTACTCTAAATAATGCCAACTTGTTTAGTTAAAATGGTTACCAAAACCTGTCAATTTTGTGTAACTGAAGTAATGGGGTGGGGGGTGGGGGTTAGGGGTGTGGCTCAGTGATAGAGCACTACTAGACAGGCATGTGATAGCCTGGGTTCAGTGCCCAAGCACAGAAAACAGAACCTAGTATATCACTTAACAGCTTTATTCAGTGCTAAAAAGAAACAAACTATCGAAAGCACGAAGCAAACTTAATTATACACTACTAAGTGAAAAAGGCCAGTCAGAAAAGTCTCACTGTAGGCTTGTCTATAAAAACACTTAATGGTTTCAAGGATTTAGTAGGGGATAGAGCCTAGTGCACTTTTAGAAAAGCAAAAGTGTTCTGTATGGTAAGTATGGTAATAATAATGGGTAGTGGCTGTCATACAGGTGTTCAAACCCAGGAAATACACAAACCAAGATGCACTTTCCATTGTATGCTGTGTCAGTGTGTAGCTCTGTGGTATCGCCAGTGCTCTTCCGGGCACAGCGTCCCGGGTTTCGGCACCACTTCTTGCGCGCGTCCAACTCGACCAGCAAGAACGACACGGCACACAAGTAGGATCCTTCTGCAGCCAAGCTTTAATGCATCTTGAGAGGGAGAGCATAAGCTTACACAGGGATGCGAAGACTCTGAGGAACCCAGCCCTGTGCCTTATATAGAATTTTTGTCCCGCCTCTGACGTGGCGCATCCTCACAGGGCCATTTCCAAACGGACAAGATAACGTACTTAACGGATGTATGTCCTCGCGGACAGGGACTATCCAGAGACATGTGCAGTAAGCCTTTTTACTTGTTCAAACACCCAGCTCATGTGCCATCTTGTAATGGCGAATGTGGGAGCGGCTTTCCACACTCGTCAGTAAGAACTGATGTAGCCCTCTAATGGAGAATGTTAGT